>NC_089005.1:4272428-4480288 GCF_963932015.1 Anas acuta | reverse complement strand
AAATCGTCGCTGGTCAGCGAGACCGAGAGCCGGGGGGGCTCCGGGACCGGCTCGGACGCCGAGGTGAGGCCGGGCACCGGCGGGAGGCCGCGAGGCCCCGGCCCGTTCCGCGCCCCTCACCGCGCCCCCCCCCGCTCCCCCGCAGGCGGAGCGGCCCCCCCCAGCCCCGGGAAAGTTTCCAGAAGCCGCGGGACGCCCTCGCCGAAGGTAGCGGTGCCCCCCCCCGGCAGCTTCGCGACTTCTTTGTTCCCCCCCTCCCCGCTCTCTTCCCCCCTCCGCCCCTTCCCCCCGGTTGCGCCCCCCCCCCCCCTCTCCGTCCACTCCCCCCCCCCGTCCAGGAACCGGTCCCGCCCGGCCCCCGGTCCCCGCCCCCACCCCCCCCTCCGTAAAAAAAAAAAGCAGCCCCGAGTCCGTCCCGTGCAGAGGGACCGGCCCCGGACACCCCCCCCCCAAAAAAAAAAATCCACCGGAGGAACCGGGAGCGCGCCCCCCCCCCCCCCAGCCCCCCCGCAGCCCTTTCCGGGAGCGAGCGGCGCCGCCCCCCCCAGCAGGATCCAGCCCCGGCCCCCCCCCCCCCAGCCCTCCGGATGGCCCCCCCCCCCAACCCGGTCCCGGACCCCCCCCGAAGGCATCCGGGACCCCCTGGGCAGAACCAGCCCAGGACCCCCCGAAGGGAGTCTGAGACCCCCCCCATGAGACTGGGACCCCCCCCATGGGACTGCCCCCTCCATGGGACTGACCCCCACCTCAGAGACTGGGACCCCCCCATAAGTGTGGGACCCCCCCATGGGAGTGGGACCCCCCTATAAGACTGGGACCCCCTCCACAGACCCCCCAAGACCCCCTTCTGTGGGGAGCTGACCCTCTTGAACCCCGTGGGACCAACCCCAAGCCCCCCCCCCCCACTCCTGACCCCCCCCCTCCTTTTCTCCCCAGTGGTGAGACGACAGCAAGATGGGGGGTTTTTTAAGGGCCCCCCCTACCCGGCTACCCCTTCCTGATGCTCCCCGAGCTGGGCAGCCCCTACCTCTCCAACGGAGCCCTGTCCCCCGGCGGCGCCCGCACCGTAAGTGCCCCCCCCCCCCCCCCTCCACCCCCACGACCCCCAGTGCCGGGGGGGCCAATTTGGGGCGCGCGGACGCGATGCTGGAGCCCTGGCCCCTCTGCGGTCAAGGGCCGTGGACTCGTGCCCCGGCTCGTTTGCGTGAAGGAGGGCGGGGGGGGGGCTCGGTGGGGGCAAAAAAAGAGAAAGAAATGGGGCTCGGTCCCTTTTGGGGTGCTTGGCCCCTTCCAGGAGGGCTCTCATGGCAAGTTTGGGCATTTGGGGGAGTTTTGGGGGAGTTTTGGGTGTTTGGTCAAGTTTTGGGTATTTGGTCAAGTTTTGGTGTTTGGTCAAGTTTTGAGTTTGGTCGAGTTTGGGGGTTTGGGAGACTTCTGCGGTCTGATCGAGTTTTGGGTGTTTGGTTGAGTTTTGGGTCCTGGTCAAGTTTTGAGTGTTGGCCATGTTTTGGGGTTTGGTCAAGTTTTGGGGTTTGGTCAAGTTTTGGGGTTTTGGTTTACGATTTGGGGGTTTGGGTGAGTTTTGGGGGTTTGGTTGTGTTCGGGGCTTTGGGTGAGTTTGGGGCCTTAGGGCGACTTTGGGGCACGTTATGGGGACGCCCGCTGGCATGCTCGGCCCCGAAACCTGACCCCGGGCTGCGCCGCCTTTCTCATTGAAAAGGGCTCCCTGCGACTTCCTAAAGCCCTTAATGGGCTGACATTGTCTGGCCCTGCTTTGGCGTTTAGAAAACTGATTAAGCAAATTGAGCGAGCATTAGGGGAGAGCTGCCCGGCCCCCCTACAGCATCCCCCTGCATCCCAGGCGCCGCCGCTCCCGAAACGCGCGAAGCACCCGAAATCCCACCCCGAAATCCCACCCCGAAATCCCAACCCGAAATCCCACCCCGAAATCCCAACCCGCCGCACGCCCTACACCCAAACCCATGGGCAGGGCAGGAGAGGTGCCGTGCCCCGGGGATATGGGGCTGACCGATATGGGGCTGACCGATATGGGGCTGACCAACGCGGGTCCCCCCCGGCCACATCTCCGGAGCGGTGCAGGCGACGCCGGGTGGCTCTCGGCGCACGAGCCCTGGAGGAAGCGGTGTCCCCAGATGGGAAATGCGGACGGAGGGTGGCACAGGTCCCTGCGGTCACTTTGGGGGTTTGAAATCCCCCGGGCGGGCTCCGCGCTCGGGGTCCTGTTTTCCGGTTGCGTTGCGTTTCCCGTTTGATTCTGTTTTTCTGCTTTCCCCAAGGGGCCGCTTTGGATGGCTGGGGGCGAATCCCGTGGGGGCATGGGGAGGGCAGGGGCGGGTTGCACAAACCCCCACGTGTTTGGCCGCTGGCTAAAGGTTGGCTTCCCAATTTGTCACTATTGGTACCGCTCCGTCCCGGAGCCGATGCGCCGCTGGGCGCCGTCCCAAATGCCAGCGAGGAATAAGGAACAATTACAAGGGACAGGGCTTGGGTAGGGATTTGTGAAAACGGCAGCTGAGGCTGCTTCAGCAGAGCCCTGGAGACCCCCAAAACCCCTGGTGGGGGTGCTGGGATCGGGGGGGAGCAGAAACATGAAGGCTTTGTCCCCGTGTTGCCCTGTGCCCGCAGGCACCGGCTCCGTGCGGATGTACCCGCCGCCCACCCTCGGCCCCGGAGACTTTGTGGCAAGCTGCGGCACACGCGGCAAGGAGGCGGCCACCAAGCGGCCCCAGCTGGTGCTTTTTGCCTTTTTCCTTCTTTCCTCCCTTTCCCCGTCGCAGCGAAGGGTGAAGGGATGCGCGGTGCCCGGCCAGCTTGCCATCCCCACCGCCACCATGCCTATGGAGTCGTGCAAAAAAGCTAAAAAGGAAAAAACTCAGAGAAGGGTTTGGGGTGAATCCACCCAGTCCTTGCACCCGGGGGATGCTTGGGGCAGGGGGATGGGTGCTGGGGACCTGGGGTGCTGTACGTGGACACCGGCACTGCCCAGGGATGACCGGGCAGCGGGAAAACCTCCCGGTGACGTTGGAGATGTGAGCAGGCCAGCCGGCACTCCCGCACCTCTCCGCTCCAAATTATTTAGAAATCCGGCAGGGCAACGCCATCGCGTGCCCAAGCTGGGTGACAACGCGCCCGTCCCCACACAAAGCGGGCAGGCAGCGAAGCACCGGGCTGCTCTCGGGGTTTATTCGGGTTGATTTGCTCTGGTATCACGGGGGGCGTTGCTCCCTCCAGTGTCACTTTCTGGCAGCTTCCCAAAAGTGCCCGGTGGGTCAGGGTGGCGTTTTTTGGCGCAGCGTTGCCAGGCTGCTCTAAGCCGGTGGAGGAATTCAGCAGGTCTGGCAGCGGCAGCGCTCTTTGGGGTGTTTTAGCCCAATTTTCTCTGTGGCTGCGCCGGAGCAATGGGAAGGGGGATCAGTGGGATACGGGTGTCAACAGAGCGAAACCTGAGGCTCCGGAGAGTGTGAGGACCGTAACCACCCCAAATGGGGACCGTGAAGGTGCCCAAGGAGGGGATGGAAGGAAAAGCTCGGCCTTGTGCATGGCCATGAACCCCAATGCCTCTGTGCCGGATCCATCCCATTCTTTGAGCATCTTGTAGAGCAGAAATGGGTGAAACCGCTCAACCTCTGGCTGCGAAATGGCCTCGCCGCATCTGGAGCCTCCAAATCGCCCCCGTGCACCCTCCTCTTTCTCTGCTGTGGCTCCCGTGGGGAGCGTCCGCATCAGAGAAGGGGAGAAATTCAGCCCCAGGAATTCGAGGCTCGAGGCGAACCTTTAAAAGCCACCCGAGCACCCCGCAGGGTGTGGAAGTCGGGCCGAGGCACCCAAACAGCTTCCCCCATGGGCACTGCCGCCATGCGCTCGGCGTTAATGCGCATCAGTCCCGAAAATAAATGAGATGTTTCTAAAAAACCTGGGCTTGTTTCGGCTCTTTCCCCGGGCCGCGTTCCTGCGATGAGCTCGCGATACCCGCGCGGGCTGCCGTACAGAGGCATATCTGTCTGCAAAAGAAAATATCTCCTCTTAAACACGCGGGACGCGCCTGCCAAGAAAAATGATTAAAATACAGATCTTGGCACGGGCAGGGCTGCGCCAAACGCCGGCGGCTCCCGACCGGGGCGGGAGGGCTGTGTGCGCGCCGGGGACGGAGCCGCCGCGGTGGTGCTGGATTTTGCTGGTTTTGTGTTGTTTTTTTTTTGTATTTTTTTTTTTTTCATGGTTTGGGAACCTTCTTCTCCCCGCTGGTTGGTTGGTACCAGAGCAGCTTGGGTGGGTGCTGCCGCCGAAACGCAGTGGGGACGTCACGGGGAGCCCGGCCTGGAAGATGTTAAGGACAGGGTTTGGGGCGTGTTTTGGGGAGCCCTGCCTGGAAGTTGCTAAGGACAGGGCTTGGGGCACGTTTTGGCTTCCCGGTCTCACCCCATGCAGCCGCGGGGCCGCTCGCTGGCAGCCGGGCACCCCAGGGCCGCGCTGTGCCTCGGTTTCCCCGCGGGCCGCAGAGGTGCTCCTCGCGCTCAGCCTTTGCACACAATGGCCCCTTTATGTCTGCTCCTTAATTATGCTATTCGGCTAATTACCCTGTGTTTTTTTTTTGGCTAAATGAGACCTACAGGAGGTTTCCACTAAACCCCCCCCCGGCTCCCCGCTTTTCCCTCCGCCCCCCTCCCTCCCTTTTCCAACACGATTCACAAATTAAAGCAATGAAGTAAGTGCTCCAGGCGACTCTCATAAGACCTGGTTTTGTTAAGGGGACTTAACGCGCATTCATCATCTTTCTGGTATTCCGAGCAGCTGCTTTTCATTAGCGTCTCTTCCTTGAAGTCGCGGGGCGGGTAGCGGGGAAAGAGGAGCCCGAGAGCAGCCGAGAGAGCGCATCCGGCCGGAGGAGGATGCTCGCACCGTGCCCCCTGCCCGCCCCGCGATTTGGGAAAGCAGGAGGCACCCCGGGGGGAGGAGGAGGAGGAGGAGGAGGAGGAAGGGGCGGAGGTGATGCGATAGCTGGCTTCGCGGCATGTTTTGGGGTGGTTTTTGGAGTGATGTCAGCCCGGCTGCACGTGAGCGCTGGGAATCCCAAGCGCTGGGAATCCCAAACCAGGAGTCCCATGGGTGTCACCTGGGGGGGGGCAGAGCCCCCGAGCCCAGCCACAGCATCGCAGGACGCAGAGACGCAGTCTCCGGAGGTTTTAGCCCGAAAAGCGGGGGATTTGGGGCAGGCTGGGCCACCTTACTGCCACAACACGGCTTCGAGCAGCTGCTGCCCACGTCCCTGTCTCCTTGCATGGGTTTTTCGTCCCCCCGGGAACTCGGAGCCGGGTTAAACCCCACTCCCTGGGGCCGGGGGGCTCTGGAGCTGGGGGGATTTTTTCACCGGGACAGCCAGAGCCCTTTGCACCGCTCGCGGCCGCGTGAGCGCGGGATGAATGGAGCCATTCAGCCTGACGGACGGGAGCTGAAAGCTGCAGACAAAAGCCCCGGGGCGGCGGGGAAAAACTTGTTGCCACCACCAGGTTTCGGGGAGGGTGGTGGCGGCGGTGGGGAGGGGAAGTGCTGGCGGCCGGGGGTCCCGAACGCGCGGGATGCTCGCCTGTGCCCGTGCCAGGAGCCGGCTGTGTCCCGCTTCCTCCCCGCCACCACCGGGGCCAAGCTGCCGAGCAGATGCTGCCCGGTGTCCCCGACACAGTGGCACGGACGGGGTCGGTGGCTGGAGATAAGGTCGGCTCGAAGCGCTGCTTCCAAAAGTCTTTTTATTTTTTTTTTTAATTTATTTTTCAGCTCCCGGGTTCTTTTCCTGGTCAGCGCAGCCCACTGTGGTTTGCATTTTTCCCACTTCTTGTGTTTGGGCTCCGTTGTGGGAACGGTCGCACATCCTTTTTGCAGGGCTCACAAAGTCCCCGCACTGTGCTGCTCCCGCCCCAAAAGCAGCCTCCCCTCGCCTGGGGTGGCTTTGGCCACCTCTTGTCACCCTGGGGACGCCAGGAGGGGACAGGACACATCCCTGTGGGCACCCCGAGCCCCTCTCCGGGGGCAGTGCTGGGAAAAGGGCTGCACATTGGGCTCTGAGGTCAATAATTGACCCCAAACCTGTTTAAAGCATCCTCTGGGGGGGGCAAACACCGACGGCCCAGCTCGGGGTTGGGATGCTGCATGGGGACCGCGGTGTGCAGGCGGGCAGCAGAGCCTTGTGAGGGGGATTTTCCCTCGCCCCCGCTCAGCCCCTGCTTTGTGGGCTCATCCTCGGGAAAGGTCTCGGCCCCGCTCAGCCGCAGCCAACATCTGGAGGAGCCGCTTGGGCTGGGAGCGAGGCGGGGAGGGGGCGATGATTTACGGCTTGTGTCCCGGGCTGTAAATCCCAGCTGTAAGTGGGACCTCTCCCTCCCTAATTGGCTGCAGGAAAGCGAAGCGCCGCGGCTCCCGCGCAGGGGTGCGGGGACGGGCGATGTGCCGTGCGGGGCTGTGGTGCTTTTTTTATTTATTTTTTATTTTTTTTTAATTTATTTTTCCCTTTCTGGCATCGCTCAGGCTGGAAACAGCCCCGGAGCAAAGGATGCCTGATCCCAGTGCAGCTCCAGCATCTTCCAAGTGTGTTTACCAAGATTTTTTCGGTGTTTCCCAACATGCTGAGCTTTACAACCTGCAGAACCACCAGAGCCTGGCGTGTCCCACGCAGGACATGCTCAAAATACAAACAAAATGTGGAATTACCGTGCCCTGGGGCCCTTTTCCCTGGGTTTTCTGCATTTTCCCCAAAGCGCAGCTGCAGAGCTAGCTCTGCACGGGGTGAACACTGGGAGCCTGGCATGGATGCTGATGCCAGCTGATTTTGGGGCATTTAAATGAGATTTCCCCCCGTGTGGGACTTGCTGTAGCTTCCCCCATCCCATGATTGCCTTCAAGCAGGATGGTTTTGTCCTTTTTTTGCCCCATTTTTCAGGCACAACGGCTGCAGGTGCCATCCCCACAGCTCTGCTCTGAAACCTCCTTGGCAGCACCCTCCAGGCTTCAGGAGGTTTGGGGCTTTTGCAGCTTTTTGCTTCTTGGGAGAGGCGTTAAGGGAATGAAGGGCAACGAGGCCGCCCTTGGCCTGGTGGCTCTCAGCGCAGAAAACCCCTTTCCCTGGAAAAATCCCTCGTGTGTTGGTGCCAAATTTGTCTGGTTTTAGCCCAGCTGCCCAGCACTGGGAACTGGGAATGTGGTGGGACCAGAGCATCCCATGGATAAAAACCCAAGCCAAAAAGACCCCTACGGAGATTCAGGGGGGCTCTGTTCAGCACCCCGCGCAAAGCGGCTTGCTGCCTGCTGCTCAGCCCTCTCCTTCTCCTGCAGCGTGGTTTCGGCACGCGTTTTGGGGGAAAAAGGGCTGGAGCGGAGGCGTTTTGGGGGGAGGGCGAGCTGTCAGTTATCCCGCAGCTGTGTAAACAGGCTGGGAGCGAGGAGGGCTTGGGGGCTGCGGCGGGGGCGCGCTCCGGCTCGCCGAGCCCGCCAGCTTTGCGAGCGCCAAGGAATTTGGTGCTGGGAAAAAAAGGGGGGGGAGGCCTCAGGATGGGGCAGGGGTCCCGTGGCTGGGTGGTGTCAGGGGATCCTCTGGTGCTTCTATGGCTCACCCGGGGGCTTTGGGCATGGGGGCGAGGTGGCCGGGTACCGGCATCGCCTGCATCCAGTGGTGCCTGCAGGCTCGTCTCCATGCACGGTTAAAATCCACTGTGGGGTTTTCTGCCCTTGGAGCCTTCAGACAGCCTTCCCCCACAAAAAAAAACAACAGCTGAGGGCTGATGTTTGGGCCCCAAACAGACATTTTCTCTCCCCAAATGAGAGGCTGGTGGCAGCTGAGTCCCATGGAGAGGAGCCCTGGGGTGCTGGGACGCGCATCAGGACGCGGGATGTCAGGACACGATGCCAGGACACGCTGCGACCAGGATGTGTTAATGGGAAACCCCGAGAGGACGCCGGGACCTGCAGCAGGAGGATGGGAAATCCTGGGAGAAGCGATGCTGGGACGCACAGCACCAGGACACAGAGCACCAGGACGCACAGCACCGGGACGCACAGCACCGGGACACAGAGCACCGGGACGCACAGCACCAGGACGCACAGCACTAGGAAGCACCATGCCAGGAAGCTCAGCACCAGGACGCAGAGCACTGGGGCACACAGCACCAGGACACGGCACTGCTGGGATTTGTAACCCCGCCGGGGTTTGCACCACCAGGGTGTTGCAGCCCTCATCCGTGCTGCACTGGGAGCTACAGCACCGGGATGCACAGTGCCAGGACGTGCACCAGCGGGATGTGCAGTGCTGGGACACACAACGCCGGGGTGCAGGACACCGCGATGCACTGCACCATCTTGGGGGCTTTTCCCCACTTCCCCCTTTCCAAGGAAAACATCTCACCGGGAAGGAGCCCCGTGTGCGGAAGAGGAGAGGAAATCCGCTCATTAAAGCCCCTAATTGGGCATTAGGGGATCCCGCAGCGTTTGTGCCTCCTCCCCGAGCACGCAGGCGAGCTGCTGCCACCACCACCACACGGCGCGGCCCCCCCGGGGCCCCCAGCCCCTGCTCCAGCCGCGGGGGCTCGCCCTCCCCGGGGCGGGGACAGGCAGACAGGAGGGCTCATTGTGGTGCCGCAGCTCCGGCAGGAAAGGGGTTAACCCCCCTGGTTTTAATTGGGGGGGGGGGGGTGTAACGAGGAACCAGAACTTGCTCTAATCTCTCTGGAATGTGACCGATTTTCAACTATTTTCCTCCTTTTTTTTTTTTTTTTTTTTTTTAATAGCTCCAATCTGCCGCTCTTGCGCGGCTCCCGCACGTGGTGGTACAGTGGGAGCCTGTGTCCGCGGCTGGGGCTTTGGGGGGGGGGGGGGGGCTTCATTTTTCCACATTACCACTGAACCGTTCGCCAGCTCCCCCCCTCTTTGTATATTTTGAAAGGGTCCCCCTTCCTCTCCCCTCCCCGGCCTCCTGAAACGGCTTCAAAATGAGAAGCAGCCTTTTATATACGGCCTTTCCCGAGCCGCCGTCCCCCAGCGGCTTCTCCGCTTACAGAATAGACGAGAAAGCCCCCTTTGTGATGGGGGCAGCGGGCAGGGGGTGGCGAGGCGGAGCGAAAGGCGCCCACCGGGGCCCCGGGGATGCGCGGGGCACCTCCTGCGTCACCCCGGGGATGTCGGGGCACCTCCTGCGTCACCCCGGCACGGCGACGGGGCACCTCGCGCCTTGGCCCCGGACACCCCTTGGGTGTCCCCTGGGTGCCCCTGGAGTGGTTGGGTGGGAGGGTGCTCGGGGCAGCCCCTGCGTTACCCTGCGCCTGGTTGTGGGGACGTGGGGATGGGTTGTGTGTCACCCCGGCACTGCCATGGGGGTGTTGGGGCACTTTGTGTGTCACCCCAACATGGTTAGGGGGGCACTGGGGCACTTCGTGTGTCACCCAAATGTGTTCATGGGGATGGTGGGGCACTTTCTGTGTCACCCCAGTATAGTCGTGGAGATGTTGGAGCACCTCATGTGTCTCTCAGATGTGTTTGTAGGCATGTCGGGGCACCTCATGTGTCACCCCAACGTGATTGTGGGGATGCTGGGGCACTCCTATGTCACCGGGCTTGGTTGTGGGGGTGTTGGGGCACCTTGTATGTCACCCCAACATGGTTAGGGGGGCACTGGGGCACCTTGTGTGTCACCCCATCGTGGTTATGGGGATGTTGGGGCACTTCATGTGTCACACTGACATGGTTGTGGGGATGTTGGGGCACCTCATTTGTCACCCCAACACGTTCTTGGAGATGTTGGGGCACTTTCGGTGTCACCCCAGTCAGTGGAGATGTTGGAGCACCTCCCGTGTCACTTGGCTTGGTGTGGGGGTGTTGGGGCACCCCGTGTGTCACCCCAGTATGGTTTTGGGGATACCGGAGCACCTCGTGTGTCACCCCAATGCGTTTTGGGGGATGCTGGGGCACCTTGTTTGTCACCCTAGCATGGCTGTGGGGATGTTGGGGCACCTCGTGCATTGCTCTGGCATAGTCACGGGGATATGAGGGCACCTTGTGCCTTGCCCCTTTCCAGCTACGGGGATACGAGGGCACCTCGTGCGCTGTCCCAGCACGGCCCTGGGGACACTTGGGGCACCTGGAGCATCACCCCGGCACCGCTGCGGGGCCGCGTCCCTAGCTTTAAATCCGGCCACGCGACGCCGCAGCTTCGGAGGCGCGCGGCACGGCGGCGCGCGGCTGTTTGGAAGCAGCGCGGAGTTGTACGGCAGCCAGACCCCGGGACTTCCCCGCCGCAGCCCGGCGGCTTTGATCACCGAGATTTGGAGGGCGCATCAAAGCCAGCGCTTCAGGAAACGGCTCCTACTGTACTGGCGGCGCAGGGTGTACCGCGGGTCACGGCGCGAGCCCGCGCCGGCCACGGGGCCGCCCGCATACCAAGCGTGCTCCGCGCGCGCACGGCGCCCCGGCCGCCTCCGCCGGCGGCCTTTTTAGGAGCGGATCTGGTTACGGCTCCCAGCGCCGGCGGCCCCGGCTCTCCGCTGTCGCATCCCGGTGGGGAAAATCCCGCAGCCCCAAATCTCCCCAGGGAGGGTGCGTGGAGGCTTTGGGAGCGGGGAAGGCTGCTCCCGGAGCATCCCTGCAGCACCACGCGGTGCCAGTTCCAGGTGTTGAAGCAAAGCACGGGCAGGTTTTAGGGGGGTCCCCTGTGCCAGCAGTTGTGGGAATGGTCAGACCCTGGGAAATCCTCGCTTTGGGCTTTTTTGGGGCTGTGCAGCAGCTGCTGGTATTTCATGCATCTTTTTGGGGTCTGGCTTGGCAGCAAAACCCCAATGGCTCCTTCCAAAATCCAGTGATAAATGGCAAATCGACACCTTGGGTACTTCCCTTCTTGCTTTAGCCTTCCCTGGGTGCCTCCCTGCTGTGCCAGCGGGATTTTCACCGTGGTTCTGGGATCCCGGCGGGCAGTGCCAGTGATGCCAGGGCGCTGGCAGAACCAGGGCACACCGGGATGCTGGGGGGTGCTGGGGATGGGGGGGGTGGAGATGGAGGAGAGGAATGCAGGGAATGGGGGGTACTGGGAATAGGGGGGTACTGGGGATGGGCAGGTAATGGGGATGGAGGGGGGGCTCCGGAGATGGGGAGGTACTGGGGATGGGGGTACTGGAAATAGGGGGGTACTGGGAATGGAGGGGGGGAATGGAGATGGGGGTACTGGGGATGGGGGGGGTACTGGGGATGGGGGGGGTACTGGAGATGGGGGGGTACTGGGGATGGATGGGGGGGATACTGGGGATGGGGAGGTACTGGGATGGGGGTTTCTGGGCATGGGGGGTACAGGGATGAGGTTTTCTGCAAAAGGGGGGGTACTGGCATGGGGATTACTGGGGATGGGGGTTACTGAGGATGGGGAAGGTACTGGAAATAGGGGTTACTGGGATGGCGGGGGATGCTGGGGATGTGGGAGGGGAGCAGGAAGCAGTACTGGAGGTGCTGGGCGATGCAGGAGGGGCTGGGGCATGCGGGGGGGATGCTGGAGGAAAGGGCAAGGCAGGAGGCGATGCCGGGGGGGGGGCACACGGAGCACTTTGGGGGGGCTGCGGGAGGCGATGCAGGCGGGGATGCATCTTTCCAGAGGCGGAAGAGTTAACGCTCCCCGCAGCTCCTCGCTCCGAGCTGGGCTTTCCTTCCAGCTGCTTCGGATCAGGAAGGTTTGTACGGTGGGGAAATTCCTGCGCGCAGCTGCGGCCCGTCCCGGCCGCATTCCCCAGCCCTGGCATCTCGCGGGACGTGCCTCCCCGCAGCCGGCTGCCGGGAAATGCCTTCACCCCCCCCCCCGCAGCCGAAAAACACAGCACAATGCACCTTTCTTTGGGGGGCCGCTTAGGTCCCGTGCCGGGAACGGAGCGGGGCAAAACGCTCGTCCTGCAGCCAGGTTTACGGGCGGGCAGGGGGCCGCCAAAACGCACCGCCGTGCTCACTGCCCCGCCGGCCCTTGTGGCGGTTCTGTGCCTTTCCCTCGTGATTTGGGGCTGGATAGGAAGGGAAAGGGAAGATGTGAGGATGTGAGGAAGGGAGGATGCGAGGGAGCGAGGCCGGGTGCCGGCTCGGTGCGCCAGATGCAGCCACACGCAGCCCCGTGCCCTCGGTGCGCCCGTGGGGCGGTGGCGGCTCACACCAGCAGCGCTGCTCCTTTGGCCCCAAAATCTGCTTTTGGGGTCGGGTGGAAGGGATCCAGGGCTCCACTATTAATAACAGGGCTCCGCACTATTTACAGGGGCTGAAACAGCCCCAGGCACCCCCACACCGCCTTCGCCACCACCCCGCGGTGTCCCCCTGGGTCAGGGTGACCCCGGCCGAGGGCTGGGGGGTGTTTCGGGGCTGGGGGGCGGCGTGACCCCCGGCTCTCTTGCAGTACCTGCAGATGAAGTGGCCGCTGCTGGACGTGCCGGCCGGTGCCACGCTCAAGGACAGCCGCTCGCCGTCGCCCGCGCACTTGGTAAGAGCGGCCCCGGGGAGAGCCGCGCTCCAGAGCTGGGCACGATGCTGGTCTGGTGCCTGCAGGTGTTTATTCTGGGGGGGGATTTTTTGGTTTTCGCCCTCCCACGTGCTCCCCCTCGCTGCCCCGCAGTCCAACAAGGTCCCGGTGGTGCAGCACGCCCACCACATGCACCCGCTGACGCCGCTCATCACCTACAGCAACGACCACTTCTCGCCGGGCTCGCCACCCGGCCACCTCTCACCCGAGATCGACCCAAAGACGGGTGAGGAAAAAGGGGGGTGGGTGGGTGCTGGGGGGGGAGAGGGGTGCAGGGAGGGTGCTGGGTGCTGGGACATGGGTGCTGGAAGGGAGATGGGTGCAGGGAGATGGGTGCAGGGAGATGGGTGCAGGGAGATGGGTGTAGGGAGGGAGATGGGTGCAGGGGGGGTCATGGGGTGCCCGGCACCGCCGTGCCCGTGTTCTAACGCTGTTTACCCTTGCCCCCCGCTGCCACCGCAGGAATCCCGCGGCCGCCCCACCCGCCCGAGCTGCCCCCCTACTACCCGCTGTCGCCAGGAGCCGTGGGCCAGATCCCGCACCCGCTGGGCTGGCTCGTGCCGCAGTAAGGATGGGCTCAGGGCTTGGGAACGGGGGCTCCTTCCTGCTGGGAGTCGCAAATTGTGAATTTTTGGGACCAAGATCGGCTGAGGCTGGGCTGAGGGTCCCCGGGGCTGGGGGAAGGACGCTTATTCCTGCTTCTGTCTGCTCAAGCTCGTGTGTTTGCAGGCAGGGACAGCCCGTGTACTCCATCCCCCCCGGTGGCTTTCGGCACCCCTACCCAGCCCTCGCCATGAACGCCTCCATGTCCAGGTGGGTCCCCGTGTCCAGGTGGGTCTCCACATCCAGGTGGCTCTCGGCAGGGACAAGAGACCCCCCCTTGGGTGTCCCCAAGCTGGTGCAGGGTTTTGGCCACTTCCCTGAGGACGATGTGGGACTCGGGCCCGCAGCAGCACTGGCCGTGGGTGCTCGCTGACCTCCACGTGGGTACAGCCTGGCCCCGAGGCTGCGGTGGCCTCCGTGGCCAGAAATACCTGGGGGTGGTCCCCGTGGGTAAAGAGTGGTGTCCCCCCGGGCTGGGATCCACGCTGCCAACACGGGCGGGCTCTCACCTGAAAGCAGCCCCCAGGCAGGTTGGAGCTGGTGTTCCCATAACCTCCTCCTGAGGTTCTCGGGAGGATTTGGGGTGGAACCAAGTTTTTGGCACCCGTGGGGAGCTGACGGGGCTCCCGCTCCCCCCGCTGCAGCCTGATGTCCAGCCGCTTCTCCCCGCACATGGTCCCGCCGCCCGCCCACGGGCTGCACCCCTCGGGCATCCCGCACCCCACCATCGTCTCGCCCATCGTGAAGCAGGAACCCGCCCAGCCCAGCGCCAGCCCCAGCGGCAGCTCGTGAGTGGGGACGGGAAGGGGTGGCCCCGGGGACGGGGACGGGGATGGGGTCACGTCCACCCCGATCCTGACCCCCTGCCCCGCTCTCCGCAGGAAATCCCCGGTCACTGTGAAGAAGGAGGAGGAGAAGAAGCCCCACATCAAGAAGCCGCTCAACGCCTTCATGTTGTACATGAAGGAGATGAGGGCCAAGGTGGTGGCCGAGTGCACGCTGAAGGAGAGCGCGGCCATCAACCAGATCCTGGGCAGGCGGGTACGGCCTCTCCTTCCCCGAGCCACCCATCGGCTTTTGGCCCCCTTTCCACCACCTCCCTCAGCGCCTCGGTGCCTCACCCTGGGGCACCACCAGCCCTTGGCAGGGGTCCCGGGGAGGTGGTGGGGACCCCGATGGCCATGAGATGGCTGGGGCGAGCGTGGCCGCGTGTCCCCGGGGCTGGCTGCACGGCTCCGGGGTTCACACCGTGCTTTTTTCCTTCCCCCCCCCGCAGTGGCACTCGCTGTCGAGGGAGGAGCAGGCGAAGTACTACGAGCTGGCACGGAAGGAGAGGCAGCTGCACTCGCAGCTCTACCCAACGTGGTCCGCGCGGGACAACTACGTAAGTGCGGCCCCCGGGTTGGTGGCTGGGGGGGTGCCGGGGGTGGCAGCAGTGGTGCCGAGTCCCCAGGGCTGCTCTGTGGCACCGCCAGTCCGGTTCCCCTCGGGGTTTTGTCCCCCGGCAGACATGGAAGCGCCCCCTCTCTGGCTGCGGAACGCCGCATCGGGGCTTTCTAATAATTTCAGGGCAAGAAAAAGAAGAGGAAGCGAGAAAAGCTGGCCCAGCAGCAAAGCCACGACACGGAGAGTGAGTACCCCCCGGGCGGCCAGAGCCGCGGCGCCCGGCCTGCCGGTGCCTCACGGCCTCCTCCGTCCCCCGCAGGCGCGCTGGCCTCCAAGAGCAAGAAGCCGTGCGTGCAGTACCTGCCGGCCGAGAAGCCCTGCGACAGCCCCGCCTCGTCCCACGGCAGCATGCTGGATTCGCCCGCCACGCCGTCGGCCGCCCTGGCCTCCCCGGCCGCCCCGGCTGCCACCCACTCGGAACAGGCTCAGCCGCTCTCGCTCACCACCAAGCCGGAGGCCAGGGCTCAGCTCGCCTTCCTCTCGGGCAAAGCCGCCTCTTCCTCCTCCTCCTCCTCCTCTTCTTCTTCCTCCTCCTCCTCCTCCTCCTCCTCCTCGAGCCTCGGCAGCCCGCCCTCGCTCCTCTCCAGACCCATCCCCTTCACCTCGGTGCCCTCCACGGCTCTCCTCTCCTCGCCTCCGTCCTTCGCGCCGTCCCCGCAGGCTGCCCTGGCCGTGCTGCAGACGCAGCCCCTCTCCCTGGTCACCAAACCGGCTGACTAAAGGGGGGGGCTCGCCCCCCGCCCGGCCCGGCCGCCCCCTCCCTGCTGTACGTTGCAGAAGCCACAATCAAGATTCAAATGCAGCCAAACCATTATTGGTCAATATTTGACCCGTTTCTGAACTCTTTTTTTTTTTTTTTTTTTTGGAAGCAGACTCTGGAGGAAGGTGCTTTTCTGCTCAGAGCTGCTGTCGGCAGTCGACCTAAAGACCGTTTTTATTAAAAAAAGGAAAAAAAAGGAAAAAAAAAAGTTTTTTTTTTTTAAAAAAGAAAGACCCTACTCAAGGTGCCGACGATGGAAAGACGCCGAACGCGGCGCTCGGTCCCGGGGGCAGAAGTGAAACGCCGGGCACTGACCCGGTGCCTCCGGCTGCTCCCAGCCCTCCCGTCCCGCAGCTCCTGCCCCGCTCCGTGCCGCGGTGGTGCCGCGGTGGGCATGATCCGGGGCTGAGCCCCCCGTGTGTGCGTGCGGGGGGGTTCCCCTTGAATCCCTGTTGTTTTTCACAAAAGGAAATAAAACTACAGCTGCAACTTGCTGCGTGCGCGTGGTCAGTGGGGGAGGCGCTCGCTCCCTGCCCCTCTCCACCTTCGCCCTGCTGGCGCTCGAGCATCGCCGTGCCCCGGGAACCGGCTCGGGACATGGCTCCGGCAGGGCTGGCCACGGGGCCGAGCGTGGCCCCAAGCCCAAAAGCAGCACCCCAAAACATCATCAGGCAGGTTTTGGGGTGTTTGCCACAAACCCACGATGGAGCAAGCTGGCAGCATGGAGAGATGTGGGCAGCAGGACGTGGGGCACCAGGTAAATCAGATTAAATCAGTTTTTGGGGTGCCTGGGAAGCCGAGCTGGCTGCTGGCCGTGTGTACTGTATGGCCAGGAGCTGTGGGGTGCCCTGCGCCTGGTTCCTCCCAGCCAGGAATGAAAACCCATCAGGATGAACATGGGCCGCAGCTCGAAATCAGCCTGGGGTGATCCAATGAATTTTCAACCCATCTCGAGTTCTTGGTCAGTTCAGCATCTGAGCTAATCAAGCTATTCTGTCTCGTTGTCTTTTTAATGGGAATAAAATCTATCTCAGAGTTTTCCTGCTCAAAGTCATGACTCAGTTTTCTGTTGAAGATCTGATTCTGAGCAGTGTCTGCCCAAAGGTGACCCGTGGTGCTTGCAGTCCGATTTTGTTCCCCTCTTTGAATTTTTTGGCCGAATTCCATTTCCCGGGGCCCGTTCCACCTCCCCCAGCTGCGTTATAGGGACCGCAGTGTCCTCCATGGCACCAGTTCTCGGCTCGGTGGGTGCTTCCCACCGCGGCACCGAATGGTTGGGGTTTTGGGGGACCTCTGAGGGCCGCCTGGTCCTTGCCCCCTGCCCACACAGGTTGCCCAGGAGGCTTTTGATGGTTTTGGTGGAATGAACACTGCCGTAGCCTCTCGTTGAGACATTTCTCTTCTTTCCAGTGCTGAGCCATCCGGGATGCCGCCGAGGAAGCGTCTGCAGCCAGCTGGAGCAGCAGGGGACACCCACCTGTGGGTGAAAGGAAAGGGGACTGTCCTCGTGTGCCTGGTCCTGAAGGAAAAGGCAGACAGCCCGCCTTCGCCAGGTGTCGTGCAGGATGGGTGCGCGCCCTGGGATGGTGCTGGCAGCTGTGGCCCCAGAAGATGACGGCTGGATTTGTGAGCTCCTGTGCACGGATTGCGGCTGGGCAGGACTACCAGGGCTGATGGATGCCCTCAGCTATGGGAGCAGACAAGAAAACAGGACGGGGCCACTCCGGAGCGCTTGCATGAGCACTGGGGCAAATGGCACCTCCTGTGGCCGTGTGGCAGCTCCAGATGTGTCCTGCGAACACTGAGAGCAGGAGCACAGCTCCTCACGTCCAGCTGAGGATCATCTTCAGCAACAGCTTCAATCTGCAGCCAGCCCCAGCTCAGAGCTGGCTGGAAGCTCCCCAGATCCCTGCTCTAAGGGGGCCCGGCTCGCCGGGAGCCTCAAGCAGTGAGAGGAGCCTGCAGCAACCCCAGCTCCTGCTCACCAGGTGGCCACCACCGAAGCCTCCAAGTGTGAGGAGGTGCCAGGAGCATCTCCGTTCACCCTCGCACCCAAGACAGCCCCGGACTCAGGAGGCATTTCCATTCCATGTGAAAAATCGTTTAAACACTTCGCTTTCGAAGAACAAACTCGGAAATGGGCTTGGGCACCATGCCTCCGCAGCAGCACCCCGGAGGACCGGCCACGACGCTTTAATTGATGGCATCCTGATAGCGTGTCGTGCGGCCGTGCGAGCTCCAGAACTGAGGGGATTAGGGTGTCGCCGAAAACGTGCGGGGCCATCATTTGAAAAGAGGCAAAACGGGGCTTTTTTTAGAAAGGCCGTTCCAAAAAACTGGTTTTCTGCAAGGAACGTCTGGATCGCATGCGGCCTCGCTCTCCCCAACACCGGGAGCAGGCAGCAGACAAACAACTTCTTGAATTAGATTTCATGGGAAATTAAAGGCATGAAGAGACCTGTCACAAGAATTAAAGTCTGAACCGGAGCCAGACAGCTTCAAACAGATGTTGGTCTTCAGCAGGAGAATATTTCTTTGTTTTACTCGGCATTTTCCCATACAGAAAAGGAACATCTGTTCCGACGCTTTCGCCGTGCTCCTGAGCTGGGCTGGGCTGGGATTAGCCCTGCTGGAAGAGGAGCAAGTGGCCGCCGCGGCCCAGGAGAGCCCTCGTGGCTCTGCTCCTCCCCAAGACGAGGGGGGGACGAGGAGGAGACCGGTTACGCTCTGCTCGGGCTCAGACGAGCACGCTGGAGCAGCCCCTCCTGTTTAAACCTCTCCTGTTTAAACCTCTCCTGTTAAACCTCTCCTGTTAAACCTCTCCTGTTAAACCTCTCCTGGTTTAACCGGGCTGCTCGGGGGATCCGCACGTTCGTCACGCTTGCAGCGATGGGGCTGGGTGAAAACGTGAGAGAAAACGCGCAGAAAAATGCCAAAGGTTTTTTGTCCTCTTGGAGGCGCTTCAATGAGAAGAATTCTGGGCTTCGGCTGTGGCAGGAAGGGGGGCGTGTTTGTTTGTGCTGCTGCAGCAAAGGGGCCTGTAGCCCCTCTCCTCTTTTCGGGACAATTTTTGGGCTGTATTTCTGCCGATGCCCAACGCGTCCTCCGAGCTGGGAGCCGAGATCCAGCTGGGCACAGGGGCCGGGCAGCGCTCCCACGCTATTTCCCCCTGAAGAGAATTCACTCACTGAACTTGTGACAAAAACAAAACAAAACCCAAGGTTGGGGCCACAGAGTCCTGATTTTGTTCCCTTTGTTCCCCTGAAAACACAAGGCATCCACCCCTTGGCAGGCTGCTTTTTATCACACATCCCAACTGCATCCCATAACCGCGTCCCCGGGATGGTGACCCTGCTGCTGTCCCCGTTTTGGCTCCAGATGCCACCGGGCGCTGGCCGAGGGCAGCGCGTCCCTCCCGTCCCCTCGCCACCAGGGTGACGTTTTCCCCTGGTCTCACTGCAGCCGTTGTGTCCACTGGGAGCTGGCGAACGCCTCGTCGAGAGCTCGGCAGCAAACTTCTCGGAGAGCTCTGGTGAGCGCACGGGGAGCATCTGGGAGCCAGCTTGGTGCTTTCCCTGCTTTCTCTTTATTTATTTATTTATTTTATTTTGGGAAGCGGGGTTACTTCTGGCACCTCCGCCCGCTTGCCTAATTGCAGCCATCTTGATCCAACGGCCCCCAGCCCCCTCTCCCGACGCGGCTCTGGCTATTCACTAATTGAAATGCCTAATGAGGTCCCAGGGGTCTCCTGCAGAGATGGAGCTAATTAGGGGCTCCGCCGCGAACCCGGCGAGCAGCAGCAAACGAAGCAAAGGCTTCCTCGAGCCCACTCCTCGCGAGGGGCCGGGGGGGGCACACCAGATGTCCCATTTCCCCGCTCCGCACCGGGGCAAGGCCGGCGCTCCGCGGGCTCCAGGCTCCTGCCAAAGCAGCTGGTGCAGAGGCGGTGGCTACACTTAATACATTTTAATTAGCATCGTTAAATTCTGCCATTTGCTAATTGTTTCTCCTTTCGAGTCCTTTATCCTGACCGGATCAGCCCTCAGGGGAGGGGGCGAGGACACTTGTGGCAAGGTGAGGGCTTTGTCAGCGCCGAGCACCGCGATGTCACCGGGCTTGGGGACCGCTTGGTGCCCAGGGGCAGGACGGATCCGCGCGTCCCGGCGGCTCTCGGCCTCTTGGCTCTTCCCTGCAAAGTGGGAAGCAGCTCTGGGAAGCAGCTGGGTGGGACCCGACGGGGATTTCCTCCTCCTGCTTTGCAGCGGATGGCGACAGCGGCCCTCAGCCCTCCTCTTCCTCGCTGAGCAGGGCCGGGCATGCTCGGCGTCCTTTTCATCCAGTTTTATTCAAGAAAAGGGTCGGAGGACAGCGAGCCACCCGGCGCTGCGCTGATGTCAGCCCCGCGCTCGGTATTTGGGCAGAACTCAGCTCCCAGAGGCATTGTTGTAAATCCAGAGGAACTTGGCCTCGGTTCAGTTCCTCTTGACTTCCAGGGGTGTGAGTGAAAGCCGAATTGGCTGGGCATGCGAAATGGCCTCGCTCGTCTGTTTTAAATCTCAACAAAAGCATTGGGCCAACTGTTCTTCTGTCTCCTTAGAAAGGCAGGCATGGGCAGAACCGAGCCGTGAGGATTATTGGAATGCGTCGAATTGAATAGCGGGCTGAAAAAAAAAAAAAAAAAGAAAAAGAAAGAAAGAAAAATCAACCACATCATCCATCACGCTCTGAGGCCAAGTCGGGATTATTCCCCAAAGCGTTAGCGCTGCGCAGGGCTCGCTCGCTTCGCGTGTTGGCTGATGCTGCGTTGTTTTTTCTGTATTTTTGGGTTAAACGGGGGAGGCTGAGGAATTTGTGGTGTCCTCACAGTTCCTTCTGGAGACTTGTCACCGGTCCTCGAAGGTTCAGCAGCACCGCAGGAGGCTGCCTTAGGGATGAGATGGCTCCGGGGACACCGAGCGGACACCGGGACAGCTGAGCTCGCCGGGTAGCAGCAAGGAACACACGGAAGACGCAAGATCGTTTGGAACTCTTTATTTTACCCAAATCCCCCCAAAAAGCCCCAAAACACCAGCGCACAGCAGGAGACAACCCCGGAGCGCCCCGGGATGGCCGAGGCAACACGGGGCTGGAAGGTGGTGGGCAATGGCGGCAGGACCATGGCACTGGGGGCTGACGGCACCGAGGGGCTCGGCCACGGACCCGTCCCTGATTTGGGGCAATATCCTTGGAAATGAGGAGTGCCTGGAGGGGGGGCGCAGCGAGCAGGAGAAATACTGAAACGGAGGAGGGAGGCGCAGCGCAACGTGACCGCCATTCCCCGGGAGCTGCACGGGGCTCGGGAGCGGCCCCAAAAGCGGTGGGAACCGGCCCCAAAACCGGCTGCTTTGGCCCCAAAACGCCGCTTCCGGCCCGCGGGCTGATAAGCCCCGCCCACTCCGACAGAGCCACGCCCCCAGCGCACAAAGCCACGCCCACCGCTCCCTAGGCAACAAGCCACGCCCACACAGTACAAGCCACGCCCCCTCACCATTAGCCCCGCCCATAAATCCCCGCCCCTCTCTCCAAGCCCCGCCCCTCTCCACACCAAGCCCCGCCCCTCCCCTCCCCGCGCGCGGCTCTTGGCTCTCCCTCCCGCCTCCCCCCCTCCCCCCCCCTCCCTCTCGCGAGATCTCCTCCCGGAAGCGGCGCCGCCTGGCCGGAAGCGGAAGCGGGCCGGGTGCTCGGAGCGGGGCTGCCATGGCGCTGCGCCTGCTGCTGCTGCTGCTGCTCGGCGCCGGGGCCGGGGGTGAGCGGGGGCGGCCGGGGCCGGGCCGGGAGGCTCGGGAGGCTCAGGGGGGGTCCTGTGAGGGGCTGGGGTACGCGCAGCCTCTCGGCTTTTCGCCCCGCGGGGGGCTGCGGACGGGGTCTCGGTGGCGCCCGGCCCGGGTTGGGCCCTTGGGGCCTCCCCGCTCCGTCCCCCGGGCCGGGGCTGCCTCACGGGCGGGTTTTGCGGCGGCTGCGGGCGCTGACGGCGGGCTGTGTGCTTGTTGCAGGTGCGTGGCTGGGCGCGGAGCTCCCCGGGGCCCGCAGCACCTCCGCGCTCGCTGAGGGCTCGCTGCCCCGTGCCCCTCAGCGGCCCGGCGGGAACCCAGCGTGGGGGGAGAGCTTCGAGTCGTTGGCAGCGCACAGCAGGAAGGTAAAACGGGAACAGAGCGATCCCCCGAGTGGCGGAGGCAGTAACGGACAGCCAGAGAACAGCAGCACCAAGAACCAGGGCAGCGGCAGCCCCAGTGACCAAGATCACATGCAGCATGGCAACAACGCTGGTGGGCAAGCCCAGAACGGTGCCGACAGCAACACTCTCAAGGACAAAGATAAAAAAGAAAGCGAAAACCAGCAAAATGGTGACAGCGATGCCAAGAAAGAGAAGGAAACCCAGACGGGTGGTGGCAGTGATGGTAATGGCAGCAAGGGGGACAAAACCAGCACTGAGCAGGGCAACGACAGGCAGAAAAGCAACAACCAACAGCCAGACAGCAACGGGCAGGGAAACAACAACGACAACCAGCAGCAAGAGAGCAACGGGCAGGGAAACAACAACGACAACCAGCAGCATGACACTGACAGGCAGGGAAACAGCAACAACCAACAGCATGACAGCAACGGGCAGGGAAACAATAACGACCAACAGCATGACAGCAACGGGCAGGGAAACAATAACGACCAGCAGCATGACAACAACGGGCAGGGAAACAACAATGACCAGCAGCACGACACCAACAGCCAGGGAAACAACAACAATGACCAACAGCAAGAGAGCAACAGCCAGGGAAACAACAACGAGCAGCAGCACGACAACAACAATGACCAACAGCAAGACAACAACAGGCAGGGAAACAACAATGACCAGCAGGGAAACAACAATGACCAGCAGGGAAACAACAACAGTGACCAGCAGCGAGACAGCAACAGGCAGGGAAACAGTGATGGGCAGCAAAATGGTGACCACCAGGAAGAAAGAAACAAGCAGCAAGACAAGGACCAGCAGCAAGATGACGAGCAGAAAAAGAAGAACCATGAGCAAGACAGCAGCAGGCAGGAAAACAACGACCAGCAGCAAGGCAACAACAAGCAGGAAAACAGCAAAAATGGGCAAGACAGCAGCAGGCAGCCAAATGGTAACACTGAGGAAGAGAGAAAGATGAAGGAAAATGGAAGCCAGCAGCACACCAACAGGCAGGAAAGCAGCGACACCAACAAGCAAGGCAGCAGCCAGGGCGCTCAGACAGACTCACAGAGAGAGAAAAACCCATCGTCACAGTCTGTACCCCTTCCTGGCAATGAAGGCTCTCCAGACAGCGAGGAGCTCCAAGAGGAGGGGGATGGGGATGGGAACGGCAACAGGGGCTCCTCGGTTAGTAAGGAGAGGGAGAAGAGCAACCCTACTACTCCCAGGGAGCAGTCGGAGAACAGCCACTTCTTTGCCTATCTGGTGACCACGGCCATCGTTGTCGCTGCCCTGTACGTCGCCTACCACAACAAGCGCAAGGTGAGTGGCTCTGCTCCTCGCCCACACCGCACCTGCTGGGCTGGGAGCTTCCTGCCAGACTGTCTGGGACGTGCTCGGCTGCAGCTCTTTCCCCTCTGCTGCTCTGGTTTGGTTTTTGTCTTTGGTTTCCTGCCGAAGCCTCCCCTTCGCTGAGTGGTGTGGGTGAGCATTGATCTGAGCCCCGGCGTCGGCAGCTGTGGGATGAGCAAAAAGGTGTCGGGGCGTGTTTCGGGGATGAATTTGGGTGTTGTGACAAGGAGGGTGGGTCTCCATGGAAATCGGGTGGCCCCAGCTCTGGCAGTTATTTTGAGCTCCGAGAAATGGAGCTGGGAGAGGAGGAAAGGAAACGACGTGTGAAGTTACCCCGTGCTTCTCACTGACGAGGAGTTTTCTGTAGCAGGTTGCAAAAGACTTGTCTTTAAATAGCAGCACACAGAGGGCCACAGCTCAGAGGACAGAGCTGTTGTCTGCTGCTTTTTCCCTCCTGCAGAGCTATTTTTGAGGTGGGGAAAAGGAGACCAGCTTCTTACTTTTTTTCTGCACGTTAGGCAGACCTCCTTGTTGCCTGCTTTCAATCTTAGCTGCTTCTAAATTATGACACTTGTTTATTTTGAGTGCTTTTTCAAATGACATGTGGCCTGTAGAAGGAGGCAAGTGGAGCTTGTCCTTGGCTCTGTTTGAAGTGAGAAAAAGTGTCTGTGGCTGTTACTGACCTGCCCCCGTTGTCCCTGCCTCTCTCTCTCTCCAAAGATCATCGCTTTTGCTCTGGAAGGGAAAAGATCGAAAAGTGGTCGACGGCCCAAATCTGGCGATTACCAGAGACTGGATCAGAAGGTAAGGGCCACTTGGTTTGCCAGCCCAAACCTCCCCCTTTCACCTCACCAACGTTTGGGGAAGTTGTTTCCCCTGCCAGGAATTTCCTGACTTGCCCCTGGGGCGCAGTCAGGTGGCCGGGCAGTTGGAAAGGGCTCGGCTTTTGTTTGAAAGTTCCTCAGAGAGGCTCGGCCCTCTGAAGCCCTGGTGTTCCGTCAGGGTCATTGCTTAAACCTCTCCTTTTGCCTTTCCAGATCTAGATTCCTCCTCAGGTGTTGAATGGAACAAGGATGCCCGGCGATGGAATCCTGGGACCCCACCGACTGCCCTGCTGTAGCACTCTGAATCGTAGCTTTGCTGTCGTCTTTGGACTTCAGAGGACAGGAAGGAGAAATGCTTCTAGTTCTGCACCTGCACCTTGGTAATGTTAAACTTCTCACTTCCCTAAAACGCGTTTCTCAGCTGCCTGAAGGTGAGCTGCTTTTCTGCCTGGGTGTCTGTGGCCTGCGAAAAGCCAGCTCCCGGCACCTGGCAGAACTCCTGCGTCCAAATGAAGTGGAATTGGCCATCTACTGTACCTACGTCTGCTCTTGAAAAAAGTCTGCCTGCGAAATGAGCCACGTGGTTGTCTCCTCTGAGTCATAGAGCTGCCTTCGGAACCAGCACAGAGATCTCTTCCTCTGTCCTTTCTATTTGGATGCTCAGGTTCGGAGCGAGGCTGATTGCACTAGCTTGGAAATTATCCGCCAAGGACCCTGATCTGATTTTCCTGCTTTCTTTCTCTCTGTGATGAAGACAATGTCAGTCTGACACCTAGGTTCTCCCTGTAATGCCCATCCTGGGAGGTGCCGGGGCTGTCCCCGGCCCTTTGGCCGTAGCTTAAACTTCCTCCACACGGGTCGTTCCCTCGCAGTCCCCGCGGCTGGGGTGCTTGCACTGATGACATTCAGTTGGATGCTGTGAACGGGTGCTCAGGCTTACAGAGCCCCGCGCCTAATCGCTGCAGTGAAGTTACGGCAGACCTGAGAGGCTGATTTCCTCCCTGCTGTAGGATGTTGTTGTGTGGTAACGCGGAGTGTGTGGTAATCTGGCAGCGTTTGGGTTGAGAGAAACCTCAGTCCTTCAGCCCCCTTCCTCAGAAACGCGGCGCTGAGGCCCGTGAGCGTTCAACGCTCTTCTCTGCGGCGCTGAGCGAGCCTCCGTGTTGATCCCAAGTCCTTGGGTCAGTTCCTGCTGAAGAAGTGTGGCTCACCGAGGGGTGAGGAAGCTGCCGATCCTGGGACTGCTCATCCGTGGGCGCCTCGTGGCTCACAGCACCACCTCCAAAGCCATCGCAGCCCGCGGCGGGGCGTGCTGCCTCCGCGTGGCTCCTGCGTGGAGGCATCTCCTGAGCCAGGCGCCCTGCCCGTGGGAGGGATCGTGGCTGCTCACACACCTCTGCCAGCCCCTGCTGTGAGAGGTTTTGTGTCGTTGAATGTACACACGGCCAGCTGCTTGGCACTGATTGCCTCGGTATCACTGTGGAGCACTTAAACCAGGGCCGGGGACGTACCGGTTGTATTTCAGGCTGCAAAACATGTTGATTGCTGAGTTAGAGCTGTGACGCTGTTCTTATTTTGGTAGCTCTACTCCAAAGATGTTTGTTTGAGACAGGGCATTTTGGGAGACCGCGCAAAGTGCCTGCCCAGCTTGTTATTTTGTGCTTTTTTCCCCGATGTGGGCAGGAAAAAGAACGGCATGACGCATCCAGAGCTCTTCACACGGGTAAGCTTCCACGCCCAAAGCTCTTGCCGACCGTAGGTGAGTCATCCCCTTGCTGGCTGACTGCACAGGAAGAATCCTGTCCCCATTTGAGCTGCCAAGCTCGGGGGCTGATTTCCCTTCCGCTGGCCACAGGAGCGCCTCGTGGCACGAGGCCTGCCCTCCTGCAGCCTCCCGAGGTTGCGGGCGATTGGTGATCTGCCTGCGGTCGCTAAAGATAGTCACCCTGACAGGGGCCCAGTTTCCTTGCCTGGAGATGAAAGCTGCAGCTGTATTCTGTTGTGGCTCATTCCTCTTGTAAGGGGGGGATCTGGGGGCTATGTGCACAGCTTGACCCACTTAAGAGAAAAATCCTTTTTTTTTTTTTTTTTTTTTTTTTTTCCTAGCTGTCAGCACAAAGGGCGAGTGGGAGAAGGTCCCTCTTGACTTTAAATAGCTCCCAAGGTTTTTGTAGTAAACTTCTGATGCTAAAAGTACTTGTAGAGGCTATTTTGGTGAGCGGGAGCGTGAGGTGGGGGGAAGAGAAAGGAAAACAAGTCTGGGAACATAACCCTGGAGGGAAATGCTCTGTCTGGGAAGGGGGGGGGAGCTCGCGCAACAAGGCGTCGCTGTTTCTGATGATGACTGCAAAGTCAGGCGCGCTGTCGGGTGGCCGGTGTACGGACAGGCTGCGGGGTGGGAGCTGGGGGCTGCTGTCTGCTGCCAGTGGGGGGAAGCTGTCTGCTAAGACGTGAAATACCACGTGCATCTGAGCTGCTCCTTCCTGAAGTCTTAGAGTTTGTGCTGTGCTGCTGCTTTGTCCTGTTTTTTAAAAAAAAAACAACATTGAAGAATAGTTTACAAAGGCTTTTTTACAACCTGCTTGCTTTTATATCCCACGAGTTTTTTCAGATGTCTTTCAGTCCTCTCTCACTCCAAGTTCTGGTGGAAATCCCACCCTGCTGAGAGCACTGGGCTGTTGATAGCAAGCTGAAGCTTCTGATAGCAGGACCTCAAGTGTCCCGATCGCTGTTCCACTGCCAGGTTGTGCCGAGCAGAGCAGCACGAGCTCTTTACCAGGTTGCTGAGATCAAACCTCACGTCTCTGCCGGAGCTGTCACCTTGCTTGGTGGCTCCAGCAAAGCAGGAAGGTGCCGAGAGGCCGAGCCAGCACCGAGGGCAGGAGCCTCGGCCGGCAGAGCTCGCGTGGCAGTGGGGGGCTCGCAGCTCAGCCTCCTCCTACCCAGCAGCTCCCAGGTGCCCTGCTCCTGGCAGCAGCCTCCGTAACGCAACGGCGTGAAACCTCTGGGAATGACTTCTGTTGATTTCTGTTTTTGTTTAATTTTAAAATGGGATTTGAGTTTATGCAATGTGTTTCAAACTGGTCAAGGTGCGTGAAACCTTTTCCCTTTGGACACAAGACGTTTTCCAATGGATGGTATCTGTCGGTACGTAATTTTTGCCAAATGTTCCTGTTAGGCCAGCTGCCTTGCCAGGTTGAATCAGCAAATGGTTTGTTTTCTGCTGCAGTGCAACGCACCTTGCTTTGAAGGATCAGAATTTTTATATTTCTTTGTACTTTTTTCTGTGTGGTAAAGTCAATAAATGATTTCAAAAATACGCTGTTTTCACCTCTGATTTTTTTGGTGCTTGCGTTATTTGCCTGATCTTTGAAACCTGGCAGCGACAGTGCAGGTTAGTTCCTCCTTTTGAGGAAAAAAAAAAAAAAAAAAAAAGCTGTAGAAAACCCACAAAGTCTTTGAGCTGTGATTTATGTTCCGGGCTTTGTGGGGGAGCCTCGATTTGCACAGGTAAACTCAGACAGCGTGTCACCAAGCACCCTGCAGCCGGAACGAGCCGAGACAGCCTTCAGCTGCCGGCCGGGGTGAGAAGTTTCCAGGCGGTTTCACGATCGGCTTCGCGATCAGCAGGCACTTCCCTGCCCGGGACTTGCTTCCCTCTTCAGGCTGTGGGGTTAGCGAGGAGCTGAGGCTGCAGTAGCGATGCTTTTAGATTTGTCCTGCTGCATTCCCTCCTTCTCCCACTGGGAGGCTCCCTGAGCAGGACCCAGCGCAGCTGCTGAAACTGGAATGGACTGGGGCAGACTGGGAAAGAGGGAGCCCATGGGAGGAGGGCCAGGCTGTGCGGGGTGCTGCTGGTGACCAGGCTGGAACGGGGGGGAAGAAGCTGCCACTGGCCTGAGCTGCTGATGCTGAGGGCACCTCTGAGTAGCGCCTGCAGCTGCTTCCTGCAGCACATGGAAGAAACTTTCCCCTTTCTTCCACTTTTTCTGTGAAAGGTGAAAATCCGCCCTGCTACGCTCGCCTCCGGCTTGGCCGACCCCGCAGTGTGTGCAAGGGTCAGGCTGGAGGAAAAGGGAGGGCTGCTTTTTTTTGCCTTTATTTTTTTCCCCCCACTTGACCACATGGCTGAGAGAATTAAAGAAAAGGGTGAAAGCAGGAAATTAAAATAAAAATTCTGTTTGGTCGCATGGTGGGCTGTCAGGCGGAGTGCCCTCCTGAGCCTTACTAGGAGGAGATCAGTGCTGTTCTGCTGGGCGTCCTCAGGGTGATGTCCCAAAGAAATAAGGATTATGCTCCTCTAACAACTCCTCAACCCCCTCGCTCAGTTCCAGCCTGATTTGGGGTTGCCATAAGGGCCTCAAAACTATTTTGTTCCTACAGGTAGAGGGAAGCAGCAACCCAGCAGGTCCCTCGAGGTGGGGCGGTGATGTGGGGACCCAGGTGAGTGCTGAGCGTGGGGTTGCGTCGGGGCAGCAGCACCGCACGCCCACGGAGGTCTCAAAGTCCAGGAAAGGGCAAAACACTCAGCGAAACACAAATTATCTGTGAGCTGGGCAGGGCTCTGTTTACTGGAGCCCAGTTATGCGGGGCTAAGCTGAGAAATACCGATACAGCCAGGTTTTCTGTGAGAGGCCCTCGGGTGGAGGCGGCACGGAGTTAACGAGTTAAGGTGTGAGCACAAACCTGCTCAGCCCTGGGGCACGGGTGGGGGCATCCCCTGCCTGCTGTAGGGCCTCAGACACCCCGGGGCGTGCAGGAGGAGCAGGCTGAGCGAACACCTCGGTCCCATGGGGGTCCCAGCCCACCCCGTGTGCATCCCGTGGAACAGGAGGCTTGCAAAGAGCCAGTTCTTGCTTGTGAACCGAGCCCTGCTTTGAGCAAAGCTCCCAAACCCACACCCCGACCCCCATCCCAAGTTAACCCGCCAGCCTGCAAGTCCCGCTGAGCACCCTCCTCATTTTCTAAAGCCTTAAACAAGAAGCAGCCTCATGAACAAACAGCTCGAGCTGGGGGTGATCTTTACACCACAGCAGCAGTGTTTCCATTGTGGGTAGGGCAGGTAAACATCAGAGGAAAAGCCTCTGTAAGGAAAAGGCCCATGTCCCATGGCCTGTGCGGGTTCACTGAGATAAGATTATGTTCACGATGCCGGAGCTGTTCCATGGAAGAGGATCGGGGGCTGAGCAGGTCCGAGAGCCCTGCTGGGGCTGGGGGCTGCCATCACGGGCTTCATTCGGGCGGCTCTGCTCTCAGACCCACATGGGAAGGATCTGCCCCAGATCTTCCTGGTGCTGCTCCCCCAGGCAGTTCTGGCACACCCCAGGTCACCTTCTCTGAGGGGTTTTCTGCTGGTTTTCCCACAACTTCTCCTTTTTTCTCCACCCCACTACATAGCCTGGGACTTCTTGCAACCAGGCTGCCGCTCTTCCTCCTCCGGCCCTCCTGGCAGAGCAGGGCAGGGAAGGAGCCGGCGGCTCTCAGACGTGGCCGAGAAGGGGAAGACCTCCCACGGCAGGTTGGTGACGAAGCAGGGCATCTGCTTGCAGCCCTCGAAGGTGCCCCGGGCCTGGAAGCGCAGGGCCACGTCCCCGTTGAGCCGGGTGGCCAGGCGGCTGAGGGCCAGGCCCCGCTCCTCCCCGTCCAGCGCCCTGAGCAGCGCCTGCAGGAAGCTGGATCCCGAGGGGTTCAGGAAGGCTCCGTAGCCTGCAGAGGAAGGGGAGATGCGTTGGACCGGGCCGCGTTTCCTCCAGGTTTTGGCTCATGAAGCGTTTCCTTACCTGGGCTGCAGGCGAACATGACGGCGGTGTTGGGAGGGATGCGGAGGTACTCCGAGAAGCTGCACGGCTCCGGCTGCCCGCTGTCAGTCTCCAAAAACACCCCCTGGTCCAGCGCGCCCCCCCGGCAGGCCTGCGGGCAGAGCCACGGCTGTTGGCTTCCCCTGCTCTGCTCCCAGAGAGCTTCTGGGGTCTTTGGGGGGCCCCCTTCGGACCTGCAGCACCCCCAGGAGAAGCCTGCACCCCATCCGCTCCCCAGGCCCCACGTGGCTCCTCTCCAGGCTCTTCCCTTCCCGTCCATCCAGCCCCAAGCTCAGCTTTTCTGAGCCTCCCTTCCTCATGAGCTGTGCTGCCTCCTCTCTTCCCTACGTGAGCCTGGTTCCCTTTGGGGCTCCAGGAAAACACCTGGAGCCCCCCAAGTCTGCTCAGAAAGCGCCGGCAGACTCCCCCCGGGGTGCAACGTTTTGTGTGTGGTCACTAGTTCTGAGTGGTTCTCGTTGCTTTCTCCCAGGGATGGGATTTTGGGAAGGCTGGAGGAGGACCAGCACCACCGAGTTCGCCCTGAGGACCCATCACAGCCCCTTGTGCACCAAAACCCCAGTGGTAAATCCCCGCGTGGCCCCCGGAGCTGCCCACAAAGGAGCTGCACTGAACGAGAGGTGGGTGAAGGCCACCGGGAGTCACAGCGGTGCCAAGGGGACCAGCAGGGCCCTGTGGTGTCAGCCTGAAGGGAGGACAGCCCTTGGGTGAGGTGTCAGCGTGGGCCCACACCGGTCCCTGGTTTTGCTGGCTTGGCTGTTGGAGACGTCCTTGGTCGTCACCATGCCCTGCACGGTGGCTGAGCCCTTTGTTCAGAAGGAAGCGAGTGACGTGAGTAATCTCCACTTGCTTTCAGGTGAAGATTTCTGCGTATTTGCATATTTGAACAGCAGAGCTGGTATCAATCGAGGTTGTAGGTTGCCAGACTGTTTGTTTGCTCAGGGAGCTAGCCTAATCCTCCCTGAGCCCATCGGGTGCAGCTCCCAGCACTGTCAGGCCAGGGCGCGCTCCCATTCCCCAGGGGACCGGGTGTGGGGGATTTTCCTCCGCACCGCCAAGCCCCTTCTGGGCTTCTCAGAGCCTCACTGCAGGAGGGGGGCACGGTGATAAAATCTGAAGGCAACTCTTACCGATTTATCCACACCCTGGTGGCGTCTGGGGGGGATAGTGCAGTGAGCAGGGAGACCCCAAAATCAGCATGAAGAACAGAGGGGCGGCGGGTTGTGTGGGGGGAAAGGGCGTGAAGAAGAGACCGAGCTCGCACAGGGGTAGCAAAGCCCACAGTTAAACCAACCACACGCTGACAGCTCGTGCTAGCACCAGTCTAACTCTGCAGAAACTGAGCCAAAAGGGATCGAGTTATCCCCAGCAGCTGCATTACCTGGATAAAGAAGACTTTAGGTCTTTCGGCGAGCACCGGGCAATTCCGCGGTGACAAAATTCGGAAGATCCGGGTCAGCTGAAGCGGCTTGCAGTCAGAGCCGAATACGGCCCCCTCCTCCCCGTGGCTGGAGATGATGCTCACAAAGAATTCCCCGTGCTCGCGGCTGCACTCTGCGGGGGCACAGCCGAACCTCAGCCCCGCCAGCCGTGGCCCAATTTGGGGCTGCAGGGTGCTGGGCACTCCGCTGCCTACCCAAATCTGAGCCGCAAGGTGGGGTGACCCTAAAGGGCCTGGGTCTGGCTCTGGGGAGAGTCCCCAGCTGCCGCTGAGCAGCGACTCGGGCTGTCACAGGGTGCTCAGACCAAGCTGGGCAGAGGCAGAGGTGGGGATTGGGAGCTGGCTGGGCTCTGGGGAGCGTGGTGGTGCTGCGGGGGCGCGTACCTTGCTGGTAAAGGTCTTCCATCTCTTTGGCCGTGCTGTTGTGCATCAGCTTCACCTTGTAGTTGAGCTCTGAGAGTGCCTCCGAAAGCTTCTCCGCTTCCCTCTTGGCTCCCCTCCGGGTCCCGAGCACCACATCGCCGGCACTGCTGCAGAAATCGGTGTTGACGATGATGAGAGCGCGGCTTTGCCTGGGCTGTGCCGCGCTGGGGCATCTCCTCGGGAGCATTAGTGGCCTCTAAACCCCCACGGCTCCAACGGGGAGCTCGGGCTGGAGGCTGAGCCCCGAGTGCTCCTTCGATTCAGCGTCAGCATGGGCTGAAGGAGGAGGGCAAGGCAGGAGCAGCGCCCTGTCACCTGCCAGCTGTCACCTGGGCATGAGTCACTGGGGCAGGAGATGGCCACAGTTTGCCACTGGGCTTGCGGAGCACTGCTCAGCCTGGGGCATGCAGGGAGGGGGAAAAACAAAACAAAACAACAACAAAAAAAGAGTATTTTGGTCCAAGGCGGTCATTGACAAGGGCAGGGGGATGCTCACCCTCACCTCCCTGCATGGGAAGGGGAAGAGAAATGTCTGTGCTGTGGGAACCCCTCCCCTGCTTTTCCCACGTGGAGTTTGCATCTCCCTCATTCCAGTCCCCCCAAATCCATCTGGTTCCTGCTCCCCAGCAGGCTGCTGGAAAACCGTCCCCTCCAGCTCCCTCGTGGCCCCCAGCAGGACTTTAACTGGGGGCTGAAGTCCACGAAGCCGGGCTGCTCAGCTGGCACGGCTCTGGCCAACCCTGCTGGCACGGGGAGGCGTTCGTCAGCTGGGCACCACGTGCTGGGGACACCCCCTTATGGTGCCCCGTTATTTTATTGTCCCCATAAGCAGGCTGTGTTGGTGCAGGGCAGCCCCCAAGGATGGGGTTTGCCCCCCTCCTCAGGAGCACAGCTCTCTCCTTCCCCAGCTTGCCCAGGCTGCTGGGGAGCCCTGAGTGCCCACCAGGCTCATTGCTCTCTGCCACCCAGCTGGGGGGTTTGGAGCGCAGGGATGTTTCTGCTCAGCCCTTTCTGCATCCCCTGGGGGATGCGAGCAGCCCCCTCACGCCACCCTAACCCCAGCCCCGCTGCTCCCACATCACGAGGCACCGAGCACATCACGAGGCTTTTTTATTTGGTCTCGTGCTTCCCTTCCCAGCACCGCGGTGGTAGGAGGGGGCTTTGATCGTGTGCCCAAGCTTCTCCCGGCCCGCAGACAGGCCGGGCTTTTTGCTACTTCTAAAGGAGGGGGGATTTGCACCATCACACGCCTGGTGATGAGCAGCACCCAGGGCTGCAGCATCACCGGACCGAGGGCTGTGGGATCGCAGCGTGCGCCACCACCACAGCAAGGCACGTCGTGGGATGCCCCATAGGGCTGGGGAGCACCGCGTGCCGTGGCTCCTCGGTAACCTTAAATCCAGCTTGAATCAATCCACCTGGGCGTGCAACAACGCCTGCGCTGCTGACCCGCTGAACTCCACGGGCAGCAAGCTGCTGCCAGGCTGCAGGACGAGGGCTGGAGCCAAGAGCAGGCTCCTTCCCGAGGGAGCCTCGGTGAGCCCCCTGTGCCTCCGTTAACACGCAGCGATGGGGCTTGGCCTGGCCTGGGGCGAATTGTCCTCGCTTCGATGCAGCCATCAGCCACCCAGGGACTGACAGCAAGCGGGCCTGATGCTGCCTGGGCAGGTTTGTGCAGGGTGCTGCTGGTGGCAGCTGCTGGGCTCTGCCTCCTGCCGCACCCCATTTTTGGGGAGTGCTGCAACTTTGCCCCTGGCCAACACTGCCCAGGTCAGCTCTTGGTGTCCCCAGTGCTGGGAAAAAAGGATTTGCCCTCAAAAGGGCAGCCGGGATGGGGTGGTGGAAGGAGGCGTGCTCCAGCTGGACGGGACCCGAGGCAAGCCAGCAACAGCTCCCTCCTGGCCTTCCATCCTTCGGAGCTGCATGAGAGGAGGATGCGCTACCTATGCCAAAAGCCACCACTGAGCCGTGGTGCAGGGGTGATTTGCCAAGCTGGGAGGGGAAGAGGGCACTGGTGGGACGCCAGGCCTCAATCTCTCTTCTTGTAGTTGTTGGTGGGGGCCCGCGTGCGCTTCCTCAGCCTTAACACGTCCAGGTAGAGGTTGCGGTTGAGGACGGCACCGGCGCAGAAGAGGGCTCCGTGCAGGGCTCCCATAAAGCCACAGATGGAGACGTCCTGCCCTGGAAGAGAGCAGGAACGGGCTTCATCCTGCCCAGCAGGAACAAACCAGCGCCGGGCAGGGAGTCCATGTCCCGGAGCTGGAAAACACCCGGCCCTTTCCTCCTGCCCTTGGGGCCACGTGGCAGCGATGCGCTTTGGTGCGTGCCAGCAGCTCTTGCAGCACCCCATGGCACGGAGGTGGCTCATCCCTTCGTGCCACTGGGGGACTGAAGATTTCTGTCCTCCTCCCACCCCAATTCCCTGGGGACATCCTCGCTCGAGGACGAGGCTGTGGTACCTGTCAGGTAGAGGTTGGGGACAGCCGTCTGTGGCCGCATGGTGGCTATGGCTTCGGCTTGCATGCGGGCGGTGTCGTGGTCGATGCCGTAGATCTCCCCCCGGGGGCTGGCGATGTAGTGCTGGTTGGTGAGGGGCGACCCCCCAGAGATGTACTCGATCTGCAGGGGACAAGGGCAGGCGCGATGGCAAAGGGGGTCTGGCGCCCCCTGACATGGGGGACGGGCTGGGACGAGGCTCCCTGCAGCCCCTGGGTGGTGTTCGTGGCCAAGTTTGGGCACTGCGTGGTCCCGGAGGGCAGCAGCCAGCCCCCCTGCACCACGTGTAGTCAGGAGGCAGCTGAGCAGGCTGTTGCCACCCAGGACCCAGCAGGGACTCGGGAGAGGAAGCAGAGGACCCGTGAACCCCGTATTTCCTCACCTTGTCCTCAATGTTGGGGTAGAGTTTGAAGACAACCTCCATGACGGCGTCCACAAAGGTCTTCTTCAGGTCCTCGTAAGCATCTCCCCGTTTGGTGACCGGCTTGTCCTTCCACTCCTCAAACCACTCGTATTTGGCAAAGGTCACGATGGCCAGCGTGGATTTACCTGCAGCAGGACAAGGCTGGCGTTTGCCCCCCTCTGCCCCCACTTCACCTCCACCAACCCAGCCCCAAATAATCCCGTGAACGTCTGGGACGTGTCCAGGTAGCTGTGGCCCCACGTCCTCGGAGCCTCTCCTCCCTTTCCCCTCGTCACAGAGCAAGCTCCTGAACAGACCCCTCCCTGAACAAAGCCAACTCGCACCCCCCAGTTTGCAAAACCCCAGGGCATTATTTGGCTGCTTTAGGGCAAACTCCTCATCCGCAGCCGGCAAATGAACCTAATCCAGTGAGAGGTTTCGAGTCGCTGCCCAGCTTCAGCCCGCACCTGGGTGCCTCATCTCCCACGTGGGGTCCTTGGCCGAGGGGCAGGTGACAAAGAGGAAGGGGATGCTCTTGGTGGCCTCGTCTCGGGATGAAGTCAGGTACCGCTTCATTCTGCAGAGAGACGCAGGGGTTGGGGCCGGGGCTGTGCAAGCCTTGCTGCAAACACCTGCCAGAGCCACATCACCGCGCGGCGAGGATCTGCCGAGAGCACTCTGAGCATTTGCTGAGCCACCACCCAGGAATTTATCTCCTTAACGCTCAGCGAAGCGTGTCGGAGGTGGAGGCGCACGTACATTTCATCCAGGTTATTTCCTGGGTAGACGAAGTAGTTCGTGGCTTCCAGCCCCAGCTCTTGGCTTGAGCCCGTAAGACCTACGAAAACGCTGAAACCCGCCTCGCCGTGCTTCACCATGCCAAGCTGGGCCTGGATTGCTGCGATACGGGGGAAAGAAGTGGAAAATTAGTATTTTCCTGGCTGCTCAGCTACGGGGAAGTGGCGGCTTCTCCTTTCCTAGAGGAAGCCCCTCTCAAATCTGCGTCGCTCCCCTTGGTTGTGTCGGCTTGCAAAACTGATGTCCTCCAGTCCCCAGGGGCAGGAGGGCAGCTGGCAGCTGTACAGACGGCAGCAGAGCCGTCGTGTCACGTTGGGGAGGTTTTAGGGTAACCTTGGCATGAGCTTTCGGTGCATTTAACTACTTTTTGTGACTCAGCCGTGCTCCCGCTCTGCAAACACTGAACGCTTGTTCAATATCATTGTCCAGAAAGCTCCCACCGAGACAGCAGGGAATTTGGTGGCAGCGCTGAGCTCAACTTGGAGCAGAGTTTCACCAGTCCTGAGCACTGTGTCACGTTTTTTGCAGCAAGCAGCAGTGCCAGCTCCGGCAAGCCAATTTGACTTGATTAAGCCCCTGCAAAGGGATTTGGGCTTGCCGCTGGGTTTTGCTGGTACTAGCAATTCCTCTAGCAAAGAATTACAAAGCTGATGTGGATGCTGTGGCTGAGAGGGGATTCCTGCGCTAATCCCAATCAAACCCAGCTCTCGTCCCCCCCGCGGGGCTGCTCCCGTCGCGTTTTACCAGGCAGAGCCCGCGCCTCCGCCGGCAGGAGCTGTTCGTAGGTGTTAAATAACCCAGCGTCCGAAATGATGGTGGGAGCGAAGATCTCCACCAGTTCCTGCCCCTTCTTGACGGTCACGCCTGGAGGGGAGAGGCGAGGAGGGGAGGAAGGCTCCGGTTAAAGGCACGGGGGGGGGAAGCCGTGTCCCCCCCATCCCGTCCGGCCCCGTCCCATCGCTCACCGCAGGCTTTGCCCTGGGAATCCAGCAGGATGCTCTGCACCGGCGCCCTGCCCAGCACGTTGCCCCCAGCCCTCTGGATGATGGGGATGGTGTGAAAGGCGATTTCCCCGGCCCCCCCTTTGGGGTACCAGGCGCCGCGGAGGTAGTGGTTCACCAGGATGCTGTGCATGGAGAAGCTGGCCTTCGAGGGGAGCACGCCTGGAAAAAGGGCGAGTGCAAGGGGCGTTCTCACCAAATCGGGGGTTTTCTTGGGTTTGCAGCTTTATCCCAAAGGTTTTAGGATGAGGCAAGCGTTGGCTGGCTGCTGAGAGGAAGAGAAGCGAGGGCCCTACGAGGTGCAGGGAGGGTGCTGGAGCCTGGGGCTGGCAGCTCCACATCTCCTGCAAGCCTCCGCCGAGCTCCAGCTGCCCCCGGGGAGCAGGGCAGGAGGGAGCTTGGAGGCAGGAGGAAGGTTCGGGGCAGCAGGAGGGTTCAGCACAGAGGCAAGCAGGAGGTTAGCGCAGGACGGCTGCTCCCTCGCGTGCAGGATTCCTGCTGGGAAGCCAAAGGTTGCGGAGGAAAAGCCGCAGCCCTGGGGACGAAGGTGAGCAGGGGACAGCGGGCAGGGACACGCTGTGACAGCGCTGAGGATGGCACCGAGGGCTCCGGGCGGTCCAGCAGCAGCGACGCGATGCGAAGCCAAGCGCGGGGAGCTGGGATCTGCCCGGCACACATCCAAAAAGCAAAGCAGAGCGGCATTTTGGGCGGGTTGGTTTTGTTCTGGAGGGTCTAACTTCACCCCTGCTGCGTGTCCCAGCCCCGCGGCGCCCTACCATAGGTGGGGAAGATGTAGCTGAGGACGGCGCGGAGCTCGGCGTTGGCGGTGAGGCCGTCGACCACGTCCTTGAGGCTGCGCGAAGCCATCCGGCAGAAGGGGCTGAGCCAGGGCAGCAGCCCCGAGCGGCACAGCAGCCGGGCCAGCGGCAGGGGCAGCAGCTTCAGGATGCCGATGGCATTCATCCCTCTGGTGACGCTCTGCGAGAGAGGGGGGCTGTCACAGCGCGCCCCCGACCCTCCCCGTGCCAGGGGAGGTCGCCAGGGCTGCCAACAACCAGGGGCTGGGCACGGAGTGGGTTTTTCTCCTTTCTTTCACTGCTCGCGCCCCGCTCTGTGCAGGTGCAGGGTGTCCGGAGATGGGTTAAAAGCTCTGTGTGCGACGCAGGGCTTTTGGGGTACAAAATGGAGATTTTGAGGTTTTTCTCCCGAAGCGTTTGGGATGGCGAGGCTCTGCGCGGAGGCAGGTTGTGCAACACCACCGCGCTGCGTGGTTGCCAAAAAGGTGTCCCCAGGGCAGCCCGGGGGAAGAATTTCCTTTCCCTCACGTGAACCCAGAGCAAGGAACCGGAGCCAAAAGCTCCGACCACAGCCCCGTGAGCGGAGGGAATGTGACCGAGCCCGTGCCCCCGGTACCTTCGTGAGCTGCTCGAACTTATCGATGGCAGCTGTTTCTCCGGGGAAGCGCTCCCTCAAGCCGTTGAAGTATTCCTTCTCCCCCGTGAGGACGCGGTGCGCCCTGCTGCGCCTGGGCTCCCCCAGCACCACGGCGTCGTAGGCGGCCGGCATGGGCACCCACTCGAGCTGCCCCTCCGTCAGCTGGTCCACGAGGAAGCGCGTCATGCTGCCCTCGTGCATCTGCCCCACGTAGTGGATGCCTGCAAGAAGCCACGGCGAGGGGGTTGTGGGGGGGATTTGGGGTTTATTCTGTGTATTTTGGGGTTTATTCTCCTCGCACCACATCCCTGTGAAGTTCCCGGCTCCTCCGGGCTCAGCAGGGTGCCCACAGCCTCCCGCTGCTGAGGCAGAGCTCACGTTCAAAAGGAAACCCTCAACGCAGCATTTTTGGCTGATTTTTCAGGAGCTCTGATACACATTGACATAAACTTCCCCTCCTCGCCACGCTGCTGTCAATAATTAATCCTGGGCACGCTGCGGGACGCACGGAGCTCGACTTTGTCTCACTGGAAGCAGCGTGCTGCGGGGACACCCCACACAGGGGGTGCCACAGGGATGTGGCTGTCACAGCCACAGGGCATGTCGCGATAGCAGCGTCGCGACGGCAGCACCGTGCCCATGCCCTCTTTCAGCAGGGGAAATTTTGGGTGAGGGCACATCTACGAGACGCCACCACTCATCCCAGCAAAGCGCTGGGTGCGTGCTGGGGATGACACCGCGATCCCAATTCCCTGCGTGGGGGCAGCGTCCCCGGGTTCCCCCCCAAGGGCTTTGGGTCCTGGGCTGGTTCCCACCCCGTACGAGCATCACCCTCTCCGTGCCCGCACTTACCGGCGTCGAACTCGAAGCCCTTCTCGCTGAAGGTGTGGCAGCAGCCCCCCAGCTTGCCGTGCTGCTCCAGCACCAGCACCCGGCGGCCGGCCTTGGCCAGCAGCACGGCCGCCGCCAGGCCCCCGATGCCGCTGCCGATGACGATGGCATCCAGCCCTGCGGGGACTTTGTCTGCCGAGAAAACTGCGGGAGCGGGGTCCTCAGCAGGGGCTCCCGAAATGGCCATGGGGGGGTGATGCCGCAGGGATGGGGCACTTGAGGGGGGCAAGGGGTGTCCCGGAGATGGGGGTCCCGGGGGTGGGGGTCCCGGGACATCCTGAGGATGGGGCATCTGGGGGATGGGGGTCCCAGGGGCTGGGGGTTCTGCAGCATCCTGGGCACAGGCACCCGGGGGATGGGGGTCCTGGCGAATGGGGGTCCTGGGACATACTGAGGATGGGGTTCCCAGGGCATCCCAGGGACGGGGTGACCGGGAGATGAGGGTCCTGGGACATCCCTGCGACAGGGGTCCTGGGGGATGGGGGTCCTGGGGGATGGGGGTCATGGGGGATGGGGGTTCTGTGACATCCCAGGGATGGGGATCCCAGGGGATGGGGGTCCCGGGGCATCCCAGGAATGGGGCACCCGGCAGATGTGGGTCCCGGTACACCCCAGGGCTGGGGGTCCCGGGGGATGGGGGTCCTGGGACATCCAAGGGACGGGACACCAGGGGAAGGGGTTCCCGGGACACCCCGGGGCTGTGGGTCCGGGGGTCCGGCCTCATCCCGGGACACCCCGGGGGGAGCAGGGGGCCGGGGCTCCGGTCCCTACCTGCCTTCAGCACCGCCCTCCGGGCAGCCTTGTCGGTGACCAGCGGGGCCGGCGGGCGACGGGCGTCAGCGGCGAAGGGGTTGGGGCCGCGGGAGCAGCCCCAGAGGAGCAGGGCGAGGAGGAGGAGGAGGAGGAGGAGGCCGAAGGCGAGCAGCGCGCACGGCCCCATGGCGCAGCCCCCGACTGCCGCGCGCCCCCGCCGCCGGCGCGCCCCCGCCGAGCCACGCCCACACCCGCACAGGCCACGCCCACTCACTCTGCATAACCCCGCCCACTCGCCACCAAGCCCCGCCCACTCCTGGCCCGCGCCCCGCCCACTCCAGCCCCGAGCCCCGCCTCCCCCCCCCATCGCCCCGCCCACTCCATGCTCACCCCCCTCCCTCCCCGCGCGCGCGGTGCATGCCGGGTTCTGTAGTCCCCCGCCCCGCCCCTCCCGCTTCCCTCCCCCCCTTAGCGGACTGCAGCTCCCGGCAGGCAGCGCGGCCGCGCCTGCGCACTGCGCCCCGCCCGAGCTGGCTGCGCCCGGCGGCCCCGCCGCCGCTTCCGGTGGGCGAGGGGGCAGGGGGCGGCGGGGGGCGGGGGGCAGGGGGCTGCCGGGGGGGGCGGGGCAAGGGGCAGGGGGCGGGGCCACGGGGCCGGGCGGGGCTCGGGGGGGCTCGGGGGGACCCCAGGAGGGCATTGGGGGGCACGGGGGGGGCAGTGGGGACCTTGGGGACCCCCTTGGGGCTCCACTGGGGGCCTTGGGGGGCTCCGTGGGGACCCCTGGGGATCATTGGGGACCCCTCTGGGGGGCTCACCGGGGACCCTCCGGGACGCCCCCCCGTGTGGGACCCCCTTAGGGGGTTAATGGGGACCTGGGGGGGGCCCTTTGGGGACCACCCTGGGGGGGGCTCATTGGGGACCACCCTGGGGGGACCCCCTTTGGGTTCATTGGGGACCCTCGGGGACCTCTTTTTGGGGCTCCCTCAGGGGATCCCCTTGGGGGGCTCACTGGGAACCTTGGGAGGCTCAGTGGGGACCCTGGGGACCCCCTTCAGGACCCCCTTGGGGGGCTCATGGGAACCCTCTTGGGGGGAACCCTTTGGGGGGTCCATTGGGGACCTAGGGGGGGGTCATTGGGAACCCCTGGGGACCCCCTTTGGGGGCTCAGTGGGATCCTTGGGGGGCTCAGTGGGGACCTCGGGGACCCCCTTGGGGGGCTCATTGGGGACTCCCTTGGGGGTCCCCCTTGGGAGGCTCATTGGGGACCCCTGGGGGGCTCATTGGGGATCTTTGGGGTCCCCCGCGCCCCCCTCTGACCGGCGCCACCTTCCCCCCGCAGGCCATGAGCGCCCCCCCGGCGCCGCCCGAGGAGCCCCCGCTGTCCCCGCCGGCCCCCGGGGTGTCAGGGGTGAGCGGCGGGGGGCTTGGGGGCGGCGGGGGGCTCGGGGCGGCCCCGCTGAGCGCTGCGTCTCTTTCCCGGCTTAGATCACGGCTCCGACGCAGCCCAGCCTCCTGCAGGCGTTTGGGGGGGGCACCGGTAAGCTGCCCCCCACCCTCCCTGCTTCGTCTGCTCCCTTCCCGTGGTGGAAACCCCGGGGAGCTGCAGAGCCCCCGGGACCCGGCTTGGGCTCTGCCAGGGGCCGGGGGGCTGCGGTGTGGGGTGGGGGGGGCAGGCGGCAGGGAGCCCCCCCCCGGCCCTCCCCACTTCTCACCTCCAGCGCCCGCTTCCCTCGGCAGAGAGCAGCGAGGAGGCGCGGAGAGCGCGGGAGGAATGGGAGGCGCTGGAGGAGATCCAGCCAGGTACCGCTGACCCCAAAAGTGCCTGGGGTGGGTGGGGGGGGGTCGGGCAGGAGCCAGCTCCGGCGCTGATTTCGAGGCCGGGGGGCTGACGCTGCTCCGGGACTCCCTGCAGGGCTGCCGGGGAAGTCCGGTGCCGTGCCCCTCATCTCCTTCAACGAGGCTCTGCAGCACTTCCAGACCGCCGACCTCTCCGCCTGCAGGGTGCGTGCGGGACGCGGCCCCCAGCTCCCCGGCTCCGGCTCCGGGAGGAGGAGAGGGGGCGTGGGGGGGCTGCGGGGCTGCGGGTCCTGCCTCGTCGCCCTGTTCCCCGCCTCGTGCTCTCCCCTCGCCTCCTGCTCCTCTTTCCCTTCTGCTCAGCTCTCTGCGATCCTTTCCCTCCTGCTCTGCCCGCCGCTGTCTCTCCCCCCCCCAACTCCCACGGGACCGCCCCCCCCTCATCATTTTTTTGCCTTTTTTCCTCTCCGCAGAAGAAGATCCAGGCGACGGCGCGCAGGCAGGGTCTGGCCGCTCTGCTTCGCTTCCTCTTCGGCCCCCCACGGCTCCAGCAGCAGCTGCAGGGCGAGCGGGACCTGGCTCTTGCCATGGCTCACTGTGAGTGTCCCCCCTGCCCCCCGTGAGTCCCCCGGTGTCACACCGAGCACCGCTCGGGGGTCCCGGGGCGCAGCACGGTGCGCACACTTATCCCAAAGGATGCCTCCTGTCTCCTTTGCTTCACTCATTTGCACACTCGTGCCTCCTGGCAGGGGGGGGCAGGTGCCCGAGCACACTTGCCCGAGGAGATCCCTTTCCTCCACCTGCGATTTGTGGTGGTTGTGGTTCCCCAGGCGGGGAAAACTTTCCAGCCAGCAATCCATCCCGTGCTGTTTGCGTTATTCAGCCCCTCGGCACTCACACAGCGCACAGCTTTGTGTTTCGGCACCTCCCGGGCTGTTTTTAATCCCTCCAGGGTTTAAAAACAGCAGGGTGAGCGCAGCAGGGATGCTCCTTGTTCCCCTCAGCTGTTCCCTGCTGCGGGATCTCGTTCCCAGCCGGCCTCCGGTGTCCCCCTGCCGCTGGGGGTGGCTCCTGTCCCGCGCGGCGGTGACAGCAGAGGGGTGCCCGGTGTCACCGAGGGGAATCCTCTCTGCCAGGTGGCCTGGATGACAGCGAGGCGGTGCACATGAGGATCCTGCAGACCATCTACAAGAAGCTGACCTGCTCCCGGCTGGGCTGCCCGCGCTACGGCGCGCACTGGGAGGAGCTCGGCTTCCAAGGTACGGCACGGGGGGGGGGGGACACCCGGGGCAAACCTGAGCGAGGAGGGGTCTCGGGAGCTCCTTCCCTCTGCCTGCCTGCAGTCGCTGCCCCTGCTGTGGTTTTGCAGCGGGTTTTTGGCAGTTTCTGCCCCTGCCAGGTGTCACAGGCAGGGCTGCGCCTGGACGAGCTGCCCAGCACGCTGCAGCCTGCGTCCAGCTGGAGGGGACAGAGGTAGCTGCTGTCACCGCTTTGCTGGGGCCGTTAATGCCCTTCATTAGCGAGCGATCTCTGCGGCTAATGAGGCGTCCCCGGAGGGCTGGTTTGTCAGCCAAGCCCTGCTCAGGGCTCTGTCACCCAGGGCGCGTCGCGGGTTGCTTTCAGCCTCCGCTGCGTGCTGAAAACAGCGTGATTAAAGCTGCCTCTGTCTTCTCAAGTGTGGCTTCACCGGGGTTTTCGGTCTGGTTGACTTGAGTTAAATAGGCCAGCATTTAATGAAGCTTAAAGCCCGTGGGAGAAGGTGAACGGCTCCCTCTGCTCTTTACCATCGAGTACACAACTGGTTTTAATCCCCCTCTGATTTAGTTTAGCAGCTTCAGCCAAGTTTGCCCCGGGGTGGGTAGTGCTTGAAGACCAAAAATTCCTGGAGATACTGAGGGAATCAGCATGAGGGGAGGAGAGAAATGCTTGTGATGCCCACATCAAAGGGGTACGGCACGATTCAGCGCCTGTTAGACGGGGGAATTCCCAGGAAACTCCCCCGGGATGTGGTCGCTGAGGTTCCTCTGCTCTCCAAGTGCCAGGGCTGTGGCCAGGAGTAGGCAGCCCAGGACGAAGGGGGGCTGACAGCAGCCTCGATTCACCCTCCTCGTTTTCCAGGTGCGGATCCGGGCACCGACCTGCGAGGCACGGGGATGCTGGGCCTGATGCAAATGCTGCACTTCGTCATGGACGCGCAGACGCTGCCTCTGGCTCGGCAGATTTTCAGGCTGTCCCACCACGAAACACAGGCACGTCCTCCCCCCTTCTTTGCTCACCCTCTGCCGTGGTATTTACCTCTCTCTTTCTAAAGCTCAGGGAAAGGTAAGCACGGAAACCTTCCTGTCTTCACAGCTAGGGCCTGATTTTGTGCCGCGCCTCTTTGCTTGGTGGTGGGGTCTGTGGGGCCACTTGTGGCAGGGCTTTGCAGCTCCACCAGGGATTTCCCCACCAGCCAGAGCAGCTCTGCTGGCTGCTTAGTCCTCCTCGTGCTGCTCGGGTGAGGCAGGTGGTCCCCAGAGAGCTGAGGGGTTGTGGTTTTTGTTGGTTTTTTTTTGCTGGGAAGAAGATTTTAGAGAGCAGAGCTTCCCTGGCGGGGCTCAGGGGTCCAGAGGGCTGGCACGGACCAGACCGAACGCCTGACCCCGCGTGGTGTTGCCAGGAGCACGGTTGGGACAGGGAGGGTGAGCAGAGCCAACATCCCTTTGGGGCAGTCTTGGCTGCTTTTAAGTTCAAGCCTGGCTGGATCCACGGCATCCACCTGAGCCTGCATCCATAACTTCAATGTCCTGATACGTGAATCCGTTGCCTGCAGCCATCACCGCGTGGCTTTGGGGCCGTGCAGCCGCAGCACCAAGGGGCTGGTGGTGTCGAGGCACCTCTGGGTGCTGGAAGGGAGGACGCCCGTCCGGCGGAGCCGCCGTAACGCCGATTCTCTTGCAGAATTTCCCCTTCTGCATCATGTCCGTGAACATCACCCGCATCGTCCTGCAGGCCCTGAGGGAGGAATGCCTCTCCAGGTGAGGACTGAGCCCCGCAGCCGGGCTGTGCTGCGCCCTCCTGCCCTCGGAGCTGCCGCACGGGGGCTGCCCAGGAGGAGAAGCGAGGAGAAGCGGCTCGGCTGGGTCCCTGTGGTGGCGGCTCTGCCGGCTGAGCCCCCCTGTCCCCGGTCAGGGAGTGCAACCGCAGGCAGCAGGTGATCGCCGTGCTGAACGACGTGTACGCAGCCGCGTTTCTGCAGCTCTACCGGGTCTGGAAGTCGCAGCACAAGACCATTGCTGACTCCGGCTTCCTCCTGAAGGGTGCGTTTCCCCACGCTTCGCCCTCCTCTCCCAGCCAGGAAGGTGACCCAAGGTGCAGGGACCAAGCCTGGTGTGCCCTGGTGCTCTCTGCTCTTCTGGGAGCACCACGTCCTGCTGGGACAGCCTCAGTGGGGTGCGGTGCCCCAGCCCTTCATCTCCACGCAGAGCTTTTTCAACAAGGGGTGCTGTTATCTTAGCACCCTGTGGTTTTTTTTTTCCTTACCTTTGGAGTCTCAAATCTGACAGGCAAGCGCCCGCCGCTTTTGGAGGGACGCCGTGTCGTGGTGCCTCGGGGTGGCAAATCACACCGGCGGGGTGACCAAACGGGGACATTCTCGCCCCAATTCCTGCAGGCTCGCTGACGTAGCGCGGCACTGGGTTGCATAAGTGCTGTTTGTGGTGTCGCCGTGTAAGCGGGGCGGCCGCTGCCGTGCTTTTCGCAGCAAGCACCGCATTAAGCAGCAGGGATGTTTACTCCGGGGGAGACGGCCCTGATGGAAGCAGAGCTGCTGGGATGTGCTGTGCTAATGGCTCTCTTAATTCACAGTCCTCCTCATGTGGCCAGGAGTGGGCTTGGTCCTGCCCCCTGGCAGCTCTGGGCTTCCCCTTCAGTGGGGTCGGTGGGGGGTGCTGGGGCTGTGGTGCTGAGCTCCGCTGGGGGGTGGCGAGGAGCTTTTTGTGCTCTCAGCCTTTTGTGAGCAAAACAACCGTGCCTTTCCCAGAGGGGATAGTGGCGATACGCTGGGACACGAGAAATAGTCTGTAAATATTTGAGTGAATGCCTTACCCTGGGAGCGTGCATCCCACGCTATCCCTGCCACCATCCAGCCCTTGCTGTCTGGTTGCATGCTTTTTCTTTGACCTTTCCAGAACTGGAGTTATCCGCCAAAAAGAAACCAAAGCAGCTCCTGAAATCCTTCGAAGCCTACGTGAGCAGAAGCCCCGTGGCAGACGGCATCCAGCGACTGTCCCCTCCCTCCGGCAGCAGCTCCATCAGCGCCGGCCGGGCTGGCGAGGAGATAAACTTCACGGGTGTCTGCGACCTGCAGGTTGAGCTGGAAGGGGAGCCCCGGCTGGTCTGAAACCCGCGGCAGGGAGCCCTGCTCGTGGCACTGATACCAGGGAGTGCCCGGTGCTGCTCAGGGGGCTTGGAAGGGGCTTGCCCCAAAGTGGCAGGCGCAGAGCGATGCCTCTGGGCAGGAGGTGCCGAGAGCCGTGGTGGGAGAAGCGGCTGGGACCCGGCTTCGGGCACTCGGCCAGCTGGGGCACCGTGGAGCGTAGATTTAGCCCTAGCCCCCCCCAAGAAAGGGTGGCCGTGTCCCTCCCCTGCGGTTTGGCGGCAGGAGCAAACTGCAGGCTTGGACCCTTTCAAGGTAGAATTAGTCAGGTTGGTGCTTGGGCTTGGTGACCTTGAAGGTTTTTTCCAACCTAGGTGGTTCTAAAGCTGGCATCATGGGAGGAAACCGGGTGGGTTTTGTTAGCCACCGGCCTTGGGCTGGGTTTCACATCTGCCCGGCTGCCGGGGATGCGCGGTGCTGTTTGTCTTTACCCCCAGCAGGAAGAATCGTGCTGCTCGGGGCAGACCCACGGCTGGAGCTGGAGCACACCAGGAGGGCTCAGACCTGGCTGGAAACACACCTGGGAGCCCTCCCCTCTTGCAGGGCTCCCCACTCGCTGCTCCAGAGCACGTGGGAGGGCTTGAAACCCGGAGTTTGGGGCCAAACGCCCTCATTTCACACCAGTAGTGCTCCAAGAGCCATGACCACGGCCACGTTGCTGTGCCTGGGGCTGTGGGTTTGAACACAAGCCTGGTGTTTGGGGAGCCCTCCTCAATTCTCTGTAGGAGTTACTGTGTGTACCAAAATAAGGCATTAAAAGGAAAAAATAAACTTGTCTTGGCGTTCAGAGGCTTCCCGACGTGGGCTTGGTGGTTTCCGTGGCTGGGCTGGGGGCGAGGTGGTCGCGAGGAGCAGGATGGGGCCAGGAGAGGAACCAGGGCCTGACGCTGCCCCCAGCGAGGCGGTGCTGGGAGCCCCATCCAGCCCCGGTCTGCAGAGAGGTGACTTCTCTGTGCCCACCTCTTTGTTTCAGGAAAACCTCATTTAAGAGGGAAAAAGGGTTTTTGCCTGCAGGTGCCGGAGCTGCATCCAGCTTTGGGTTGGGGAGTGGGCCTGAGGCTCTGCCCCATTGTGCCTCGGTTTCTCCCTTAATAAAACCCAAATTTCAGTGATGGCTGTGGGTGAAGGATGGGGCTGTGCTGGGGCTAAGCCCCTGCAGCATCCCTGGGGGGTGAGGAGGAAAACAGGGTCGGGTCGGTGTCCCCACCAGGGGGACAAGGACAGGTCCCCAGCATGGGCACACTGCTGTTGGACGGGGCACGGAGGTGAGCTTGGAGCAGCAACGGCTGCAGCGTGCCTTAGAAATGCTCCAAAAGCATCTTCAGCCCTCGAAAAAAAGGGAAAAAAGCCCCAAAAGCGCGGAGCTGGAGATAAAAGTGTCTTTTAACAAACGAGATCGAGGAGCTGGAGAGACAAAGGTGCTTTATGGCGCCCGGCGGCTGCCTCATTGATTGCCCCGTCTGAAACAGCGCACAGGGACAAAAAAACAACAGGGAAACCTGCACACACCCTCAGCACAAGTGCCAGAGCCCAGGCAGCCTTTCTTTTTCTCATAAAATAATAAAGAAATGGGGCAGGAAGAGCGGGGCATGGAGCTGGGCACCACCGCTCTGCTGCTCTTCCTCCCAGTCTGAGATTTCTCTCACGGGTTTTAATGGGGCCACAAATCCCAGTGGGATTTGTGTGTCTGGTTTTGGCATCGGTGCCTCGAAACCTGGGCAAGGTCGGGTCCTGAGTGCATTGAAACTGTGGCAAAAAGGGGCAATTCCAGGAATTTCTGCTGTCAGTTTTTGGAGCTGCTTGGGTGCCCCATCCAAACCCCTCAGGGACGGAGCCGGCAGGGAGATCAGGGGGAAAGATTTGGGGCCAAAGTCCCAAACTGGGGGGTGGCTGCGGAGTGGCTGGGACTGGGGGAGTTCATCCAGCCCTGGGGGGCATGGGCAGTGAGGATGGGTCGGGGGGGACCCCAAAAGGAAGGGATGGGACATGGGTGCTGCTGCACGATGCAGTTCCTATGGGGACGGTGACAGTGCTGGGGGGCTGACAGGGGTGCTGGGGGGGGCTCGGGGGCTCACAGTGGGGAAGGGACGCGGGTACTGGGGAGGGACGAGGGTCCGGGTGGGACGTGGGTGCTGGGGAGGGAACACAAGTACTGGGGGGGATGCAGGCACCGGAGGGGGGGGACACCATCCTGGGGGGGTGACACGATCCGGGGGGGGTGCGGGTTGGAGCCCGGCGCATCCCCCGGCTCCTCCGCGTGTCCCCGGTGCCGCCCGGGTCCGCCCCGGGGGCGGGGGCGTCTCAGAGCCCTCCCGCGCCCGATCAAAACCCCGCGGAGGCGGCGCCCGGCGGCGCAGAGCCCGGTGGCACCGGCACCGGCAGGAGGGGACCGGCACCGGCACCGGGTCGGGGACGGGCAGGGGGCGGGCAGGGGGCGGGCAGCCCAGCAGCAGCAGCAGCAGGATGGCGAGAGGGACCCCCGACCCCCAACCCACCCCATCCTCATCCTCCCGCCCCGTCCCCCGCGTCCCGGGGGGCCGCTGAGTGCCGCTGGCCGGATCCCGGCTCCGTGCCCCCCCGGCCCCCGCCATGGAGAGCCCCGAGGGGGGGTACTCGGTGCAGGCCACCGCTGCCATCGCGGCCGCTATCACCTTCCTGGTGCTCTTCACCATCACGGGCAACGTGCTGGTGATCATGGCCGTGCTGACGAGCCGCTCGCTGCGGGCACCCCAAAACCTCTTCTTGGTCTCGCTGGCGGCCGCCGACATCCTGGTGGCCACGCTCATCATCCCCTTCTCGCTGGCCAACGAGCTGCTGGGCTACTGGTACTTCCAGAAGACGTGGTGCGAGATCTACCTGGCCTTGGACGTGCTCTTCTGCACCTCGTCCATCGTGCACCTCTGCGCCATCAGCCTGGACCGCTACTGGTCCGTCAGCCGCGCCATCGAGTACAACGCCAAGCGGACGCCGCGCCGCATCAAGTGCAGCATCCTCATCGTCTGGACCATCGCCGCCGTCATCTCCCTGCCGCCCCTGGTCTACAAGGGCGAGAAGAAGGCGGCGCCGGGCGGGCGGCCGCAGTGCAAGCTCAACGAGGAGGCCTGGTACATCCTCTCCTCCAGCATCGGCTCCTTCTTCGCCCCCTGCCTCATCATGATCCTCGTCTACCTGCGCATCTACCTGATCGCCAAGCGCCGCCACCGCCGTGGCCAGAGCCCCCCCGCCGCCCCCAGCCCCCCGGGTTCGGCGCCCCCAAACGCCGCCCCCACCGCCGATGGGGACACCCGGGGACCCCATCCCCTGCCGGCAGACAGGACCTCGCTGCTCAGCCCCGAGGAGCCGTCGGCAGCAGCGGTGGTGACAGCGGGGGCCGGCCGGGGCTCCGGGGGGTCCCCACGGCCCGCGGGGCGCCCCAGGGACACGTTGGCCACAGGGACGGGGCGGGTGGTGCTGGCGCCCACGCTGAGCCCCGGCCCTTGGCGGAGGAAGGCGCAGGCGAACCGGGAGAAGCGCTTCACCTTCGTGCTGGCCGTCGTCATCGGCGTCTTCGTCCTCTGCTGGTTCCCCTTCTTCTTCCTCTACAGCCTGGGCGCCGTCTGCCCGCGGCGCTGCAAGGTGCCCGAGGGCGTCTTCCAGTTCTTCTTCTGGATCGGCTACTGCAACAGCTCCCTCAACCCCGTCATCTACACCGTCTTCAACCAGGACTTCCGCAAGGCTTTCCGCCGCATCCTCTGCCGCCGCGGCGCCCGGACGGCGTGGTGAGGGGCTCGCCCCCGCCCGGAGGCACTGCGCCTCGCCCCCCCCCAGCCCCCCGACGCTACGACGGGTTCGTGCCGCGGTTTTCGGGGAGCTTTGCTCTTCCTTCCACCCCTCTCACCTTTGCTGTCTCTGCCGGTCCTGGTGGCCGTCCCCTTGGGGGACCCAGCTCACACGGGGGCTCCTCATTTTCCCCTTTTCCCACTTGTTTTCCCCTTTTCCCCCTCATTTTCCCTTTTTCCTCCTCGTTTTCCCTTTTTCCTTATCGTTTCTCCCTTTCCCCCCCCGCTTTTCCTCCCCAGGCAGCAGGCTCTCGGCTGGCAGCGCCTGCCCGCCCGCTGCCTCGTCTCGCTGCCAAATTTGCCGCGGGAAACCCAGTCCCACGGGGCTGGGGGCACGTGCCACCCGTGCCACATATCCCCTGTCCCCGAGCCCGGTGGCATCTCCCCAGCTGTGCTGGGGTACTCGGCAAGCAGACCCCGGCCCGAGAACGGCAATGGGGGGGGTCAGGGATTTTTCTCCCCACCCTACACACGGTGCCCCCAGGAAATCAGCTTTTCCCCCTGTTTTTTGGGTGTCCCAGCCGAGCCCCCCGAGTCCTGGGGGCCGCTGCCTTTTAACAATAAAAGATATTTTGTAATAAGAAAAAAAAAAATCACTTCCTTCTCAATGCCGTGGAGGGGACATGGGGGCACAGCCCAGCTGGAGCAGCCACCTCGCCCTGTGCCCCTGCTGGGTTGGGGGGCCCTGGAACCACCCCCCCATGGTGCAAGGGCAGCGCTCGGGGCTGAGTTCCTCCCGTGGCCATGGGTCGCCTGCTCGGGAGGAATGTTTGCAGGGTGAGCGGGAACAAAATGTTTGGACGGGGTCGGTTATTTATGGCAGCGCACGGGGAAAATAAATAATAATTAGAAAAACACCCCCCAACCCCCCCGCCCCAAAGAATAAATCCCTGCAGCTGCCTCCCGCAGGGCCCGACCCCGAGGATGTTGAACCGGACGGGGGTGGGAGGCAGCGCCGGGGGACGGGGACAAAGCCCTGTGCTGGCCGCTTGCAACGGTGCCATGTGAAATGATGAGGGGGGGATTCTCAGCTGTCTGATATAGGGCTGTGCTGCCTGGCCCGGGAACAGGGGGTCCCCTGGAGGGGGTTTCGTGAGCTGTGCCCATGGGGTGGGGGTCACAGTGGTGTGATGTGACCCATGTTGGTGTGACCCACACTGCTCTATCGTGACCCACAGGGCTGTATCGGGACCCACAGTGCTGTATGGTGGTGTGGTGTGCCCCATGCTGGTGTAATGTGGCTCGGGATGGTGTGTCACACCCCACACCATGCCCCACACCGGTATCATGACCCATACCATTGTATCGTGCCTCCCGACAGTGTGTTGTGACCCACACCAGTGTATCGCAACTCATGGTGGTGTATCACGACCCACACTGGTGTACGATGACCCACGGTGGTGGAGCATCACCCCCACCACTGTACTGCAGCCCCCGCCAGCATGTCATGACCCCACTGGTGTATCGTGACTCCTGGTGGCACGCGGTGCCCCACAGCGCTGTATCGTGACTCACGCTGCTGTGCTGACTCACGACGGCGCACGGTGACCCACACCAGTGTACGGTGGTGACCCACACCGGTGTATCGCGACCCACGCCACTGCATCGTGACTCACAGTGGTGCACGGTGCCCCGCAGTGGGGCATGGGGACCCCCACCACCGCATGGGGACCCTCCCCAGTGCTTGGTGCCCCCCAGTGCTGCAGGATCCCCCCCCAGATCCTTATACCAGAGTCCTGTGCCTCACACCGCTGCCTCCTTACCCACATATTCCCAGGCCCCCCACCCCATCCATGCCCCCATCCCACCCCGTGCCCCCCCCCACAACCAGCCCAGGGAGAAGCAGCGAACGTGGGGCTGCACATGCCGAGCCCAGCCCCAGGGGACAGGGCTGGGGACAGCTCGCCCCTGCGGTGGCGGAGCGGTGCTGGCCCCCCGCCACCTCCCCGTCCCAGCAGGGACATCGCCTCCGGCCACCCTGAAAACGGGTTGAGCTTTTTTTGGAAGCCCTTTCCCAGCCCGGACACTTCCCCCCCTCCTCCACAACCAAGCCAGAAGAGGCCGGCGGCCGTTGGCCTGACCTGGCGCGCTGGGACAGTGCTGGGGTGACAGCGGCGCGGGAGAGGGCGTGCGACCGGGGCCGCTGCGCACGCTGAGACCCTGGCCCCCAGCCAGCCCTAGCCCCCTGCCCTCCCAGTGCCCCCCACTGCCTTGCATTGAGGGGAGCTGTGGGGCTGGGCATGGTTCTATGGGGTTGGGTAGGCTTTTATGGGGCTGGGTATGGTTGTATGGGGCTGGGTATGGTTCTGTAGGGCTGGGCAAGGTGCTATGGGGTTCAGCATGGTCCCATGGAGATGGGCATGGTCCTAGGGGGTTGGGCTTGGCCCTATAGAGCTGGGCTTGGTCCTATAAGGCTGGGCATGGCCCCAGTGGGAGAGGATGCTTGCCCCAGCCCCAGTGCTGCCTCCAGCCCCCTTTACCCCTTCCCCCCCACTCCCCAGGCTCTCACAGCCCTTCTCTTCCTGGTAATTTCCCCAAAACAGCACCCAGGTTGTCATGGTGACTCACTAAAATCCCCCCTACTCAGCGTAACCAGGTTTGCTGCAAAAAAGAGGCCATGTAAATTCATATATATGTATTTTTAAATCCCATGGATTAAAGCTAACAAAATCAACAACAAAAAAAAAAAATGTAAAAAAAAGCCCTGGTTAGACCCCAAAGCGTGTGGCGTCAGTCCGCATGCCTCTGGAATTCGGTGCTCCCTGGGGACGTGCCGGGGGCTCGAGGGCTTGCTCAGGCTGGGCTGACCCCACACTTGCTGCTGAGCCAACCCGCGGCCCCGCCAGCGATGGGGAAGAGCGGGGAGAGGTTAATTGAGCAGAAACATTAATTGCTGCGCCCAGCCTCCTCCCTCGGGTGCAGAGGTTGTTGCCAGGGAGGATGCTCAGGCCCAGCGGCTGGCTAGAACTGGCACCAGTCTGCCTCAGACTGGGAAAGCGCTGGTGTGGGAGCAGCGTGGGCGATGCTGAGGTGTGATGAGCTCCTGCCAGGTCTCAGCCTGCAGCTCCGGGGCTCACTGGGGTGGGAAATGGGCTCAATCGCAGCCCCGCGGCGCGCTCCCTCCGTCCCATGCTGTTTGCTTTATTTCGTGGGGTGGTGACAACATTTGGCCACTTTCGCCTGCGGAGGGGAGGTCAGGCGGGAACGCGGCGGGGGCAATCTGTTTCTTCATGGGGGAAAAATGCTTCTTTCCGTTCAAATATTTAAAAATAAGGATCTGGGAGCGGCTTCGGGGCCGCCGGGGCTTGTGAAAGCGCTTTATTTGTACTTGGGTTTAATGGCAGCGCGGCACGAGGCAGGGAAGGGGAGATACGGTAACCATGGCCACCACCGCGCGGCTGGCGGCGGCGCGCCGGGGGGTGAAAAGCCGCAGCAGGCACTTTGCGGAGAAAATGCTCAAAAATTTTTTCCAAATTCTGGGCTGGGCCGCGTGAAAGCTTCCTCGCGGGGTGAGATTTGCCGGGGTCGCCGGGCGATGCTCTGCTGCTATCCGGGTCTGGGGGAAAAGTGAGAAAAAAGTAGAAAAAAGTGAGAAAAAGATCGAAAAACTGAGGAAAAGCCAACAAATGAGAAAAAGCTCCCCTCACACACACACAAAAAGTGATGAACAAGAAAAGAAAAAAAGAGGGAAAAAGCCTGGAAGAACACAGAGAGCTGGAGGACCCCGAAAGCACCGGGCCTGGGGTGGGCAGGACGCAGCCCCCCTGCCCAGGCTCTGGAGCTGCCCCCCTCTATATAAATGCCTTTTTATTTGTCCTCACTTGTTATTTTCCCTTATTTTTTCTTTTTTTCCCCCTTAATCCCTCAGCACCCTCACTCAAGGCCTGCCCGCCGCAGCCCCCGCGGGCTCCCAGCCTTGCGGAGGTCGGCGACGGGGGGCACAAAAGGGGAGACAGGGGGGACAAGGAGGGACGGGGACCGGGATTTGGGGGGTCGGGGGAGGGAACAGGGCCATGGCCACCACCCCGGGGACCGAGACCCAGGAGGGGCCCGCTCAGGCCGTGCCCACCCGGGGGCGGAGCGGGGCGGCCGGGCCGGGCCGGGCCGGGCGGTGGTGAGCGGGGCCGGGGCCTGGGGGGCTTCTATGGGGCCTGGGGGGGGCGTACCCCAAACCATAGCCCTGGAGGGGCTGTAGGGTGGGTTCCCCCAGACCACGACTATAGGGGCTGTGTGGGGCCTGTGCCCTCCCCAGGGCCCTGTGGGGTCGTGCAGCGTGGGCTCCCAAAGCCCCCAGGGCTCTGTGGGGCCTGTGTGGGGCTCGTGGGGTGTATGGGGTCCATGTGGGCTGTGTAGGGCCCGTGTGGGCTGTGTAGGGCCCATGTGGGCTGTGTAGGGCCCATGGGGGGTGGAAGGGGTCCATGTGGTATGCAGTGGGCCCATGTAGGGTGAAAGGGGTCCATGTAGGATGTAAGGGGTCCTTGTGGGGTACATTCCCCATGAGCAAGGCTCAGTGGGACGCGTGGGGTCTGTGGGGTTGGGTTCCCAAACCCCACCAAGGGCTTTGTGGGGCCCGTGCGGGGTCCATTCCTCCTGCCCCTCCCCAGCCCTGTGGGGTCCGTGGGGATGCCCTGTGCCAGCGGCCCCCTCTGCAGGACCAGACCCCAAACCCACTCTTTCTGCCCAGTTTCTGTCTTCTCTTCTCCAGCTGTGTGGCACAGGACACAGGGCAGCATCCCCCTTCAGCACCGAGACTGAGCGTGCCCCCCCACGCCATCGCAGCCTGAAGCCAGGTGAGGCTCCCTGAGGGACAAGGACAGGCTGTCCCCGTGGCGGGGACGCGGTGACTGCCAGCGCATGCTGGCCCTGTTCCCTCGTGCCACGAGCGCCCCGCTGTACCCAGGCATCGTGTACCCTGCTCGGGTCCCCTGTGGGTTCCCCCCAGGTGCCCAGGTGGCCCGGGGCAGGCTGACGCCAGACCCCTGTTTCCTTCTTTTCCCCTGCTGGATTTGAAAAACAGGTTGTTTTTCTGCGTGAGCAAGTGCTCGCGCTCCCGTCGCTGCCAGGAGAAGCCTCGCTGAGTGCTGTTTCTTGGAATAAAATGACTTTAAAATCTCTGCTCCAAAGTGAGGCGGGGGTAGAAGTGTTTGCAGCCTCCGCGGGCTGCACCGGCTCTGCCAGAGGGGTCTCATGTGTGGGCACGCGAGTGACCCTGGGATGTCCCCACGGTGGTTGTCACCCCGCTCCTCCTGGCATCCGTGAGCCACATTAGCACGGTTTACTTTCCTGCATTTGTTTTTTATAGAGGGAGAAGTGTCCCTGCTGATCAGCAGTGGGTGCGTTTGCTGTTAGCTGGTGTCACGCAGCATCTCCTTGCTTGGGTTTGAAAATCTGGGATTGAAAACCAAGGATTATTCCTTCCTTTTGGGGTGTAAACATCTCCCTGAAGAGCAGCATGGAGCCTGGGCTGCAAAGCACTGCGGGTCTCAGCCCGAGTGTCTCTCAGGTGTCTGGGGAGGGGAGATTTCCAGAAGGACAGCGTTACATCCCACCCTGCCTGCACGACTCTCTCCTGTCCTTGCTGTCCTGGGGATCTCTGTGTCTTGGTGGTGCCATGGGGTTGTTGGGTACAGATTGGCATCTCCTTGCTTGCGGGGAGGAAGGTGTGGGAGGGAAAAGTCAATTGTAGCCGTGCCGGAGCTGTATTACAAAGAACAAATTCTTTTCCCGAGGGCTTTTGGAGCGTTGGTTGCTGTTTTTTCCCCTCCCTTTCTTTCTTTCTGCAGTAGAACAACTCATTTCCCCACCAAGGAGCCGGTCCCTTCCCTTCCAATGCCTGAAGTGGGGAGAGGGGCTCAGCACCTCCTTCTGGCACTCCGTGGGTCCCATGCTGCCGTTGTCCCATTGTCCCCCACCCTGGTTATGAGGGGAGAGGTCTCCTGGTTGCTGTCGTGGGGGCGAGGGGCCTCCACAGCCTTCCTGCACACCCTGACTCTCACTGATTCTCTCCTGCCCTTGCCTCCTCAGCTGACCTCCACGGGCCGTGCCGGACACGTCTCCAAGGGCTTGTTCCTGCTGGAGCACGGTGATCACCCCAGGGTGCTGCTCTCATCATTTCCAGGTCCCCACGTTCCTCTGGTGACAGTGGCACGTAAATGTATCCTGGAATCAGAATGGCTTGGGTTGGAAGGGACCACAAAGATCACCCGGTTCCACCCCCCTGCCACATGCAGGGATGTCACCCCCAGATCAGGTTGCTCAGGACCTCATCCAACCTGGTCCTGAACACCTCCAGGGATGGGGCATCCCCATCCTCTCTGGACAGCCTGTTCCAGTGCCTCACCACCCTCTGAATGAAGAATTTCGTCCTAACCTCGAATCGAAATCTCCCCTCTCTTAGTTTAAAACCATTTCGCCTTGTCTTGTCATTATCTGGCTGAGCAGAAAGTTGCTCTCCATCTTTTTTACAAGGCCCCTTTAAAAGCTAAATGTGGGGGGCTGCTTGGGGAGGAAGGCAGCTGCAGGCTGAACCTGGGGCTTGGTCACAGGAGGTTCGCACCAGCACGTAGCAGCTTTATTTCTCCCCAGAGAGTTTAGAAGTGGACTTCTCCTTGCCCCAGTGCATTTGGGGGAGCGTTTGCCTGCACTTCGTATTTCCAGGGCAAGGAGGTTCCTTGCCATCCCTCCCTCTCCCTGTCTTTCTTTCCCTCTTCAGATGAAGACCTGGGTCTGTGATTCAGAACAGAAAGTGGAGATTTTCATCCCTTTTCTGGGCAAATACCGGCCGCTCACGGGGCGCTGCTGCCAGACCTGCACCCCCAGGAGCTGGGTAAGGCCGCTGCAGGGGCTCAGCTGAGGGCTGCTGGTGCGGTGGCGGTGGGTTTGCCTTTCCCAGCTGGTCTGGGCTAACCTCCAGCCATTTCCCTTGCTCTGCTCCCAGGATGGCTTCTACCACGCGCAGCTCTCCTCCCTCGGCTTCCGCAACGCCACCCAGGTGACGGAGGAGGACACCAGGTGAGGATGGGACCGTCGGTACCAGTTGTTGCGTGGGCGCTCGGAGCAGAGCCCTGTGCCAGGGATGCTGGGCAAATCCCTTTTTCCAGGTTTTGTTCTTGTCTGAATCCCTGGGGAACCGACTTCCCTTGCTGCACTGGAGTGCAGGGACGCCTCTCTGTCATCCTCGCTCACTAATTAGTCCAGAAAGTAGTCACGTTAATTATTTTTTGAATGGAAGCCACATCTCCGAGTGCAGAGCAATAATAACAGCAGAGAGGAAAGGGCTTGGTCCGTTCCTCTGCTTACTGTCACCCTCGTGGCCTGGAAGAGCAGTCAGCCACAGTGTCAAGGGCTTGGGACTTCTTAAATCAAAACTTGATCTCTTGAAGCTGTTGGGAAGAGCCTGAGAGGGGGCAGAGGGTGTTTTCGTTCTCCCCTCTGGCTCCGGCACAAGGAGAAGCTCACGCACGCGGGGCCAGCTCGCTCCCACCCCTGGGAGATGCGAGATGGCCTCGGCAGCCCCCATGCGCTTCCTCCTCCCCACGGCCCCGCGGGGATCTCAGCTGGTGTGAACCAGCCCCTGCTCCAGCTGAGGAGCTGACGTGGCCGCCCAGGAGCCGCTCGCTTGCCAAACGCCTGTCGCTGAATTCAGCCCGAGTTTTTGGAGGTGCCGGACTCCTCCGGTTCCTCTCCCTTTCTGAGCAGTCCCTGGCAGCTCAGCAATTCTGCGCTGTATTTTTCCAAATCGGGTCATTATGCTCCCTTCTGCTTGAAATATCCCAGCTCCCAGCTTTCAAACTCTTTGAATAATTCATCTCCGCTCAGAGCGCCTCAGGAGTTGCGGGATGCTAAAAAAGAGGCTGGAGATGGGAGGCTGAGATCAAAAGCAGACAGCTTGGAGGTGTGGAGACCCTCTGCCCCTGCCTGGGCACCCACAGCCTCGTCGCACGCTGGGTCCCCCATGCTCTGTGATGCCTGGAACATCACGCACACCCCTCTCTGACCCAGTGGTGCTGCCCAGTTCTGATTTGGGGTGGATTTGGGGAAGTCCCTGGCTTGGGACGCGCAGCAGTGCCGGTGCTGGCAGAGCTGCTGGCGAGAGCAGCTTCGGGGACATGTCAGCAGACACAGGGGTGGCTTGCTGAGGCGGGGAGGGCTGGAGGGTGCCTGGAGAGCTTTCCTCGCAGCCCGCAAGCCCCCAGCTCTTCCCGAGCAATGCCAGATTTCCTTCTCCGTGCCAGGAAAGCGGGCAGCAATCTGGTGAGGCCTAGAGCAGCGCTCTGCACCAAGCAGAGTGCCGGTGCCTCCATTTCCTCAGCTATAAAATGGGAAGAAAAGTCTTGAATGCTTGCAAAGAGCACGTTTGAGGGAGGCCGATGCAGTAACAGCACCCTGAAAATGGGGGTGCTCTGCACCGCAGCCCCGGCTGCTCTCACCCACTCTGTCTCCGTGCCCAGGTACCGGGGCTGGCTGGTTCGACGCCTCTGCGGCTTCCTGGCTGTCTGGGACTGGAAGGTGCCCGCCGACACCCCCAGGGACCTCCCGGAGAGAGTCTGCTGCAGCCGCAGGTCAGTGGGGACAGCTGGGGGCTTCGGTGTCACCCCCCAGCAGAGACCCTGTCCTCGTGCAGGGGCTGCTCCGTGTTTGGTCTCTGGCTGCTGCTGCTGCACGGCGCCGGGTGACGTGGCCTCGTCAGGCACCTGTCACCTCGCCCCTTGTCACTGCTAATTATCCAGCACGGGGCTGGCAGCCGGTACACTGTAATTATTGTAACTCATAGCGGGTTTGGCTGAAAAAAAAAGCTTTAAACCCGCGCTTCCCACCTCGCCTCCCTCCTCTGCAGGGTACGGGACATCGCTGCCAGGCAGGCCCGTGGCTCGGGGGGGAACAGCGAGTCCCGCCAGGGGTGGAAGGAGAAAGTCCTAGAGATCCTGGCTGGGATCCAGGCCCCGCTCTCCCTCCCTGTGCTCAGGTGGGTGCAGGGCCATGTGGCTGCTCCCAGCCCCAGCTTGGCCATTCCCAGTCCCGCTCCTCTGCTCCAGCTCCCTCCTGCTCTTCAGGTGGGGCACGGAGCCCCTTGCAAGGGGGGATTGCTCCTTGGGGTCTCGCATGGCCTCCTAGGGATATTTCCCCCTCTGCAGAGCTGGAATACAAAATGCTGGAGTGATGGTGGCGGGGGGAGCCACACCAGGGGGGTGGAAATCAAAGCAAAGCAAAGGAAAATTTCTCCTTTTTCTCCCCCCCCCTTTTTTTTTTTTCCTTTTACCTCCTGTCATTGAGAAATTGGCAATTAAAGGTTGCATTGTACCCTAATTGCTCGTCTGATTGAGCTGTAATAAAAGAACCTTCTGAGCAGTCTGAAGTATTTAAAGGGAAGAAATTACCCAGGGGATAAAAGCGCTCAGATCCTTCCCGTAAGCAGCGTGCGGGAGGACGGGGAGATGGAGGGGTAATTGACTTGAGCTTTTGTTACCGGGGGGGAGAGGGGGGTGGTCTTGTCACATCCAGCCTTTAGTGTTTTAACTTAATTTATAATGAAGCTGTTTATTTGCTTCACGGGAGCTGAGCAGTGAGATCAGGAGTCGATGCCGTGAAGCGAACCGTCTCGCACAGCCCCATTTGTGCCTGGCTGGGGAAACTGAGGCAGGGGAGGGCCAGGACTGCGCCTGGGAGGAGGGGGAGGGAGCTGAGGGAAGCGCCCACGTCCCCGGATGGTGCCTGGGTGCTGCCTTGTAGCCTGGCCGAGGTCTCCGGGGGGGCTTTGGGTGCAGCCACAGCCCCTGGGGGGCTGCTCACCACCTTGCTGTGCTGCCCTGTCCCACAGGTTGTGCGGCTGGGTCCTGCTGCGGCTCCTGAGCCGCCTCTTCCTCAGCGTGCAGCTCCACCGAGGGCAGCTGGAGATGGTGCTGAGGGCTGCCACCACGGTGAGGAGCGCGGTCGCCCGCTCCCGGCACGCCGCTGCTGCACATCTCCCCCTCGGCACCCAGTCCTCATCGCCTCCCCCGTCCCCACAGCCCGACGTGCCGCTGGTCTTCCTCTCCACGCACAAATCCCAGCTGGATGGGCTGCTGCTCTCCTTCCTCTTCTTCTCCAACGGCCTGGGGGTGCCCAGGGTGACAGTGGGCAGCTTGAACTGCAGCCCTGGCCTCCGGTAAGGCACGGGGAGCCCTTTATCAGCCCGGCACGTGGCTGCTGCCCTGCACAGGGTGAATGAGATTGCCTGTGGGGAGGGCAGAAGGGTGGCAGGGAGGCCGTGGTCCCATTCATGGGGGGCACCCGCAGCATTTTCCTCCCCAACAGGGCCTTGCTTCGCTGCCTGGGAGGGGTTTTCCTGCCGGTGGAGATGGAGCAGGCATCGAGTGGGCAGGACAGAGGGCTCCCAGCTGCTGTGCTTGCCTCGGTAAGTCCACCCTCCACATTCACCCCCCAGGGCTGGGAGGGAGGAACCCCCCCCAAGCACCCAAAGCACCCAGTGAATGCTTCTTGGAGCTGCAGCACCATGTGCTGGCAGATGGGTGAGGCTGTTGGGCTGTGGTAAAGCTCCCGGCCATGGGTGGTGGCAGCTCCCGCACGTCCCTGCGGTGCCACCGGCACCCCCAGCCTCCCCCCCTCTGCTCCAGTACGTCGAGGAGGTGCTGAGGAGCCGCCAGCCTCTGCTGATCTTCCTGGAGGAGCCCTGCGCCCCGCGGTGCCTTTCAGCTACTGCCCAGGAGTGGCTGGCCCCGGTGCTCCGAGCCGTGCGGGACGGCGCCGTCCCCGATGTCCTCGTGGTCCCCGTGGGCATCGCCTACGACCTGGCCCCCGACAGCCTCCAGGGCAGCGGAGCGGTGAGCGGCCCCAAGCCCACTCCTCACCCTGGGACACCACCTGATTCGGGGTGGGGGCGTCCCCCTCTGCCACCCCGTTAATTAATTAATTAACTCCACTTCTCCCCCAGCACAGCGCTCGGCCCCTCAGCCTCAGCACCTGCCTCTGGGCCGCGTGCCGAGCCCTGCACCGACGCCTCGGCTGTGCCCGCGTGGACTTCGCCCAGCCCTTCTCCCTGCAGGTAGCGCGGCACCACGGCCACCCTCCGGGGCAGAGCTGGCTCCCGGGATCCAGCCCGGCCCCACGGGATGTGCTGAGTGATGCTCTGGGCTCTGCAAGCCTCTGGGGGGTGTGTGGAAAGGTTTGGGGATCCTGGGGGGATCTGGCGTTCCCCAGAGAACCGCTGAGCCTGTGTCTAGGGGAAGCTGGGGCTCGATGGGGCAGCTCTTGGTGGCACCAAAGGTGTGGATTCATCTGCGTGGTGCTGAGGGCTGCTGGCAGTAACCAGCTCCGTCCTCCCCCCTCCAGGAGTTTGTGACAAACACCCTCAGCAGACAGGGCAGCGCGGGGAAGCCGCCGGAGGAGCTGCTGCTGCCCACCCTCCTCGGCACGCAGTAAGCTCAGGGCAGCGCCTCGCCCCCCCACGCCTGTTCCCAGCCCCCCCTTTCCCACCTCTCTCACCCCCTGCTCTGCAGCTCCAGCCAGCCGTGCAGTGAGAGGGCAGAGCCTGAGGGTCCGGCCCCTGGAACGGCTCCCGGCTGGGAGGCAGAAGCCAAACTGCTGGTGACCAGGCTGGGCCTGCACGCCCTGAGCGGTGAGGGGGCTGTTGGAGGGGGGGGGGGGGTCTGTCTGTCCTGAGCCACCCGCCTGGCACGCAGGCTGTGGGGGAGCAGGACGCCCTCGGGGCTGCGTGTCCCTGCTCCTGCTGCTGCCTGGCAGCGCCCGTGCTGGAAATAGAGCACAAACAACCGAGTGCCAAGGGAGACAAACGAGCACCTCTCGCTCCCCGCAGACAGCACCGCCTGCTCCGCCGTCACAGCCGTGGGCATCGTGTCCACGCTGCTGCTGCACAAGCACCGCCAGGTGAGGCGAGGCCCTCGGGGGGCTTCCAGGCTGCCCTCAGAGCCCCCAGCCCAGCTCAGCCTCCTCTCTCTCCCTGCAGGGTGTCCGGCTCTCCCGGCTCATGTCAGACTTCGCGTGGCTCCTGGAGGAGACGCTGGTGCGCCAGCACGACGTGGGCTTCTCGGGGCAGCTCCGCGCCCTGGTGCTGCACAGCCTGGCCCTGCTCAGAGCTCGCCTCACCCTCTACCACCTCGCACCCCTTGGTGACGTCCTGGTGGTCCCCAAGGTCTCGGTGGAGGCGTGCTGGGAGCTGGGCCAGCACAGCGCAGCCCTGCTGCCCGTCTTCGCCAGCGAGGCGGTGGGAGGTGAGCAGCGGGGCACGGGGGTCCCTGACTTGGGGCCTGGTGACACTGCGGTGACACCGCTCGCCCCGCTCTGCCGGCAGCCTGCGCCATCCGCGCCCTGCTGCTGGAGATGCTGCCCTTCCTGGGGGCGGCCTCCTGCCCCGCCAGCATCACGCTGAGCCAGGACGAGCTGCTCCACAAGACCCTGCTGCTGCTCCAGCTGCTGCCCCCCGGCCTGCTGGGGCTCCAGGTGGGAGCGGGCGGCACGGGGACAGCTGCCGTTGCGTGGAGGTGGCCGGGTGCTCACCGGCTCCTCACCAGCCCCTTCTCCTCTCTGCCAGCCCTGCCAGCCCCTCGACCACCAGAGCCAGGACATCTTGGACAAGCTCATCCTGTGCGGGCTGCTGGAGGCTGAGGAGGTGGGTGTCCCCGCTCTGCTCCGTGCCTTCCGGTCCTGGTCGGGGACAAGGGACTGGGGCACCTGTCCCCTGCTCCCCCTGGGCTGGGAAGGACCCCCCCGGGCAGGGGTGAGGGGACAGGGATGCACGGTGCCATTCACGGGTGCCCGGTGTCACTGTGCAGTCGGAGAATGAGCACTGGCTGTGCGACCCGGCCCCACGGCGCTACAGCAAGGGGCAGCCCTGGACCGAGGTGGATTTCACCGACAGTGACAGTGACAGCGAGGACGTCTGCAACCGCTGCTTCAAGGTGCGTGGGGGGCTCCCCCCGTCCATGCCCCTGCAGGGTGCTGAGGCTCCACAAACTCGTTTCACTTCGGGCTCTCCCCAGCTCCGAGAGCCCGAAGGCTCGCCCGGCCTCCTCCTCTTCCTCTGCCGCCTCCTGAGCCCCGTTCTGCAGACCTACACGCGAGCAGCAGCGTTCCTGGAGCAGCCCAGCTGGCCCCAGCCTGGTAGGACCCCCCCCCGGACACCCCCATGGCCCCTTCTTCTTCTACCCCCACCCCAGCCCTGCTTGGCTTTGGGGGAAACTGAGGCAGGTTGGCAGCACCCACCCTCACAGCCCCAGCCCCTGCTGGAGCCCACCAGGGCTGCACTGCCCCGGAGCTGGGGGTATCGGGGTTTTCCCCCCCACCCTGGTGCTGACCCCGCTCCCCCGCCCCAGAGGCAGCCTGTGTGGGGGCACTGCAGCAGTTCCTAGCAGAGGAGGATGGTTTGGGTGAGTTGGGGGCTGGTGACGGGCGTCCCCCCACCCCTGCTGGGCTGCAGGTGGGTCTGGGGGGGCTCCCTCGGGGATTTCTCTCCCTCCAGAGCGACCCACCCAGAGCCTGGCGCTGAGCACGCTGCGGACCTTCAAGGAGATGGGGGTAAGCACGGCCGGGCTCTGCCCCCGTCCCCATCCCCAGCAGCCTCGTTGCGACCCCCCCGTCCCTCCCCAGGTGCTGGAGGAGGCGCCAAGCCCTGCGGGGCCCCTTCTGCACCTCACCGAGCCCTTCCGCTGCTCCGAGGGCCGGGGGAAGCTGCGAGCCTTCATCCAGCAGTTCGTGCAGCCGTAGCCCCGGCGCAGCAATAAACCCAGCTGTGGGCACAGAGGGAGCAGCACCCTCTTCCTCCTTCTCCTCCTCCTCGTTTGGCTTTATTGAACGCCATCGCGGCATGGCGAGGCCCAGGGGGGGGCTCAGTCGAAGCAGGGGGGGGGGCTCAGTGCTCACACCACCTTGTTGCAGATGGTGCCCAGCTCCTCGATCTCGCAGCACACCTCGTCGCCTGGCTGCAAGGCAGGAGGTGCTGGTGGCACCGCGCCTGCTGCGGGCTCGGGGGGGGGTAAAGTGGGGGCTCCTGGGCCCCAGGGGTGCGTGCCCCATGGGGAGGGGGGAGTGGGGTGCGTGGGGAGGGCGGCCAAGGGGGGGTCTGCACCTCCAGCATGAGCTGGGAGCCTGGGAGGGGGAAATTTGGGGCGCTGGGTGGGTCGGTGAGAAGGGATGGGGGGAGGAAGGTGTAAAGCCCGCAGCATGTTTGATCTGATGGGGGGGGGGGCACCCCAACCCTCCTGGCCCTGTTTCGAGCCCCCCACCCTGTGCTCACCTTGAGAAACACGGGGGGCTTCCGGAAAACCCCCACACCCGGAGGGGTCCCTGTGAGCAGCACGTCCCCGGGGCGCAGCGTGACGAACCTGGGGGGAGCAGGGGAGCCATCGGCTGGGGTCCCGCACACGGGGGGAGCCGGGACGCTGCCGGCCCCCCCTTCCCCGTGTTGTCCCCCCCCCTCCTGGTGCCACACGTACTGGGAGACCCATGCGATGAGCTGGGGCAGCCTGAAGACGAGCTGCTTGGTGCTGCTGCTCTGCATCAGCTGCCCGTTGACGCTGCAGCGGATGCTCAGGTTGTGGACGTCTGCGCAGGGGACGTGTCACCAAGGGGGGCACCTCGGGGACCCCACGCTCGAGGTGGGGGCGAGCCGGGGTTCTGCCTCCCGCCCCGTCCCACCCCCACCTGTCACCGAGTCCTTGGTGACAATGGCCGGCCCCAGGGGACAGAAGGTGTCGAAGGTTTTCCCCAGCAGCCACTGCCTCCCGTTCCTCCGCATCTGCCAGTCCCGGGCGCTGACATCGTTGGCCACAGTGAAGCCCACGACGTGCTCCAGCGCCGCCGACTCCTTTGGGGGGGGGGGGGGGACACTCAGCCAGTGCTGGGGGGGGGACACAAGGTGGCAGGGCCACAGCCACCCCCCCTCGAAGCACAAGGTGCTGCCGTTACCTGGATGTGCCGCCCCGTCTTCCCGATGACCGCAGCCAGCTCCACCTCCCAGTCCACCTCCTGGGGGACAAATCAGGGCTCGGGGGGGGGGGGCTGCACCCCCCCCAGACGGGGCGGGGGGCACGGGGTGGGGGCCGCGGGGCACTCACGCTGCTCTCGGCCGGGTGCACGATGTCGTCGAAGGGCCCGACGATGGCGCTGGGGAACTTGCTGAAGATGAGGGGCTCCTTGGGCACCTTGACGTCCTGCTCCAGGCAGTGGTCGCGGTAGTTGAGCCCCACGCAGATCACCTTCTCGGGGTCACTGATGGGGGCCAGCAGCCGCGCCCCCGCCCTCGGCAGGCGGTGCTGGCCTGAGGCCAGTGCTCTGTGGGGATGGGGACGGTGCCAGGAACTCTTGGGACCCCAACCCTGCACCCTATAACCCATCTCAGGATGGGGCTGAGCATGGGGATGGTGCCAGGAACCCTTGGGACCCCAACCTCTGGACCCCATAACCCACCTCGTGACCCTGTAACCCACCCCGGGACCCCAGCACTCAATTCCAGACCCCAGCAGCCACCTCTGGACTCAGTAATACACCTCGGAACCCCATAGCCCACCTCGGGACACCAGCACCCATCTCAGGACCCCAACACCCACCTTGGGACTCTGGCAGGGGGGGGTGGAACGGGATGATCTTTCAGGTCCCTTCCAACCCAAAGCATTCTGTGATTCTAGGATTCTATGATAAGCACCTGGAGACCCCAACACCCACCTCTGAACCCCATAACCCACTTCAAGACCCCGTAGCCCACCTTGGGACCCCGTAGCCCACCTCAGGACCCCGTAGCCAACCTCGGGACCCCGTAGCCAACCTCGGGACCCCGTAGCCCACCTGCGGGCCACGGCCAGCCCGTGCTCGCCGGTCTCCAGGAAGGCCCGCATGGAGCGGGGCAGCGAGGGCTCGGCCCCGCTGAGGTCCACCAGGCCCCCGCCCTCCTCCTCCTCCAGCCCCAGCCGGGGCTCGGCCCCCCCAGGAGGCTGGAAGCGGACGAGGCGCATGGCGCGGGGCAGCGCCAAGGGCACGCGGCCGGGGGGCATCCGGCACCTGCGGGCGGTGGGGGGGGGACGGTGGGCACTGGGACCGAGCCCCCAGCCGGAGGGAGGGGGGGTCCCCGGCTGGGGGGGCTGAGCCGGGGGGTGGGGAGCGGGTCCCCAAAAGGAGGCTGCGGGCGGTGGATCCCTCCCAGGGGTGGGTCCCTGGGGGGCTGCAGATCCCTGCTGAGGGGGGGTCGGGGTGTGGCTGGGGATGGAGCCGGGGGGATCCGGGGTCCAGTGGCACACTGGGGGGCAGATCTCCCACCACTAGCCCTGATCCCAGGGGATCCACCCCAAATCCTGCACAGCCCTGGCCCCACGGGACCCCCCCAATCCTTCACAGCCCCAATCCCATGGGACCCCCCCCAGTCCTCCACAGCCCCGCCCGTATGGTACCACCCCCCCCTAATCCCACACAGCCCCGATCCCATGGGACCCACCCCAAAATCCTGCACCCCAAAACCAGCCCCCATGGGACCCCCCCCAAATCCTGCACAACCCCAATCCCGTGGGAACCCTCCTCACCTCCCGCACAGCCCCGATCCCACAGGATCCCACCCCAAATCCTACAAAGCCCTGACCCCACTGGACCCCTCCCCCCCCAATCCTTCACAGCCCCGACCCCATGGGATTCCCCCCAAATCCCACACAGCCCCAATCCCACGGGATCCCCCCTGAAATCCTGCACAACCCCGATCCCACGTCCCCCCCCCCCCCCCAGCCCTGCACAGCCCTGACCCCATGGCCCCCCCCCCAAATCCTGCACGGCCCCGACCCCAGGGATCCCCGGCCCCAATCCCATGGGATCCCACCCCAAATCTTGCACCCCGAGCCCAGCCCCCGTGGGACCCCCCCCAGTCCATTCCAGCCCCAATTCCACGCTCCCCCCCCCCCATCCCGCCCATCCCCCCCCCGCCCCGGGGGGTTTCCCCGACCCCTTCTAAGCGGGGCGCAGGGGGGATCCCGGCGCCTCCTACGTCACCGCTACGTCACCGCCCTCCGGCCACGTGCTAACCCCGCGCCGCCCGCGTGAGAGCCGAGTCCCCGCCCCCCTCCTCGGGATGGCCAATAGGAGAGGGAGGAGGTCGCGCCCCTCAGCCAATGGCGGCTGGGGGCGGGGGGACACGCCCCTTCCTCCAGGAAGGGCCGGCGTTGCTAGGAGACGGGGGCGGCCGCCATGATGGCGCCGCTATGGCCGCCCCGGGGGCTGGGGGAAAAGCCCCCCCCATAAAAATAAAATAAAATAAAATAAAAATAAATAAATAAATAAATAAAATAAAATAAAATAATAAAATAAGAAATAAAATAATACTTCTCGTCCGAGGGGGGGGGGCCTTGGGCAGGCTGGCGGGGCTGGGGAGCGGGGTGGGGGTCAGGTGGTGCAGTGATGGGACGGGGAGATGGGTTTAATTAAGGGGGGGGGGCATCAGGGAGGAATTGGGGGCGTTAGGGAGGAATTAGGAAAAATCCCTTGCCATAAGGGAGGTGAGGAACTGGACAGGGCTCCCGGGGGTGCTGCAGGAGACCCATCCCGGGGGGTGCTGGGGGCCAGGCTGGGAGCCCCCCGCAATGCTCACGGTCACTGCGTGGATCAGGAGAAATTGGGTTTGTGGGGGGGGGGTCTCTACAGTTCCTGTCACATCCCCCTTAAAGTTCAAGCACCTTTTGTTGTGATTGCTCCTCCATTATCACAGGCCCGTGAAGTTTTTCAGGTCAGAATCGATGCAATCAAGCTTGTGTCCCATTTCAATTGAAGCCACGCTTAGGAGTGATTGTAATAAAAGGGTTTGGTTGCAGTTGCTCGCTGATCCCACCCACACCAACCTCATGTCACAGAATTTCTAGGTTGGAAGGGACCTCAAGATCATCGAGTCCAACCTCTGACCTAACACTAACCAGTCCTCCACTAAACCATATCCCTAAGCTCTACATCTAAATGTCTTTTAAAGCCCTCCAGGGCTGGTGACTCCACCACTTCCCTGGGCAGCCCCTTCCGATGCCTAACAACCCTTTCGGTAAAGAAGCTCTTCCTAATATCCAACCTATAACACCCCTGGTGCAACTTTAGCCCGTTCCCCTCGTCCTGTCACCAGGCACGTGGGAGAACAGGCCAACCCCCACCTCTCTACAGCCTCCTTTAAGGTATCTGTAGAGAGCGATAAGGTCGCCCCTGAGCCTCCTCTTCTCTAGGCTGAACAAGCCCAGCTCCCTCAGCCGCTCCTCGTAGGACTTGTTCTCCAGGCCCCTCACCAGCTTCGTCGCCCTTCTCTGGACCCGCTCAAGCACCTCGATGTCCTTCTTGTAGCGAGGGGCCCAAAACTGAACACAGTACTCGAGGTGCGGCCTCACCAGAGCCAAGTGCAGGGGGACGATCACCTCCCTAGCCCTGCTGGTCACGCTGTTTCTTATGCAAGCCAGGATGCTGTTGGCCTTCTTGGCCACCTGAGCACACTGCTGGCTCATATTCAGCCGACTGTCCACCATCACTCCCAGGTCCTTCTCTGCCTGGCAGCTCTCCAACCACTCATCTCCCAGCCTGTAGCTCTGCTTGGGGTTATTGCGCCCCAGGTGCAGGACCCGGCACTTGGCCTTGTTGAACCTCATACAGCTGGCCTCAGCCATACGTATACAGGCATCGTAATGCACCAGGGGGCCTTATCCCATCCCTAACTCATACATGGGGCGTTGTAACGCACCACGGGGCCTTACCATCTGAATTAAATTGCAAAACTCCTTACGCTGCCGTTCATTGCCCACTTGAGATTCGGTGGCCCTAAACTGAGCGAGGTGAGTCCCTGGGAGAAGGGACAGGCTCTGCTGTAAGCACCTCCTTTGCCCCAACCCTCCCGTCTATAAAAAAACGAGGAAGGAAGCCGGTCACGGCGGCGTTTCCCTGCCGTCGAAGTGCCGGTGAGCCCGGGAGGAGGAGGCAGCGCCATGGGACGGTCGCAAGAGGGCAGCGTTACCCTGCCGAGCAGCCACAGCACGGCGGTCCCAATCCCAATCCCAGTCCCAATCCCAGTCCCAATCCCAGTCCCAATCCCAGTCCCAATCCCAATCCCAATCCCAATCCCAATCCCAGCCCCAGCCCCAGCCCCAGTCCCAGCGCCCTGCTTCACCCCAGTTCCACCCCTGCTCTGCCACCCCCATCCCCACCTTGCCACCCCCATCCCCAGCACCCGCATCCCCAGCCCGTGCTGGGAGCACCCCAGGGTGCAGAGCAGGAGGGTGAAACAGCCCCCAGCTCCCCTCCCCCCCCCCCCCCCCACACACCTACGGGGCAGCACAAATTCCAGTGTCCCAGGGCTGCTGCCACCAGCCCCATCCCTTCCCTCCAAAAGTCACCCTTCCCCCAAAAGCCCCACTGGGGTTAGGAATTGCTGGCACGGGGACGTGTTGGGGTGGGAAATGGGGGGAGGGATCACAAATGTTTATTGAGATGGGAAGCTGTTGGGATGGGAAAGCGCGATGGGGTGGGAGGCCATCCCAGGGATGGTCTGTGATGGACTTCAGGAGGGAATTTGAGGCTGCTCCCCATCAGCTCCTGGTGGATAAGGTGTTGAAGGATGGGCAGAAAGGGAGCTGGGTTAAAAACTGGCTGAACTGGGCCCAGAGGGAGGCGTCAGTGGTGTAAAGTCTGGTTGGGGGAATGAGAGAGCGGCTGGGGGGCAGCTGGTGGCCAGCCAAGGGCAGCCCACCCCAGGGAGGGAAATGGTTGGGAGAAGAAGTCATTGGGATGGGGAATTTGGGGTTAAGAAGTTCTTGTTATAATGGGAAACCACTGGCAGGAAGGGAAAGCATCATTGGAATGGGAAATCAACATTGGGATGGGAAATTGCTGGGATGGGAAATCATCGTGATGGGAAATTGTTTCTGGGATGGTGGTGGTGGGGATGGTGGGGATGGGGACACTGGCAGCTCACAGCACAGACAGGAGATTTTTAGTAAAATAACGACAAACTGGGACTTTGTTAAAGGCTGTATTTCCTCGAGGGGTAACCAGCTGGCAGGAGGGCAACGCGCCTGTATCCGTGGCTTTGGGGTCAGGGGGGTGACTGCCCCGAGGGGCTTTGGGGCCGTTCTGGCTGCATGGCAGGGACCGAGGAGGGCTTGAAGGCTTCCACGCCTGCCGCCCCCGTGGTCCTTGCAGCACCTCAGCATCCTGGGGCAGCCTTTGGGGTCCTTCATTCCCAGCTCCCGGAGGGCGCCTGCCTCTCCCCGAAACCCCCGGCGTAGTGTCAGGAGGGGAGGTGGAAGAAGCGGCCGGTCCTGCTGCCGTGGGTGCCGTGCAGCTCTCCGTGCCGCTGCGCTGGCAGCGCGTTCCCCAGCTCCTCCTCCAGCATCTGCGGGACAGAAGCAGCATTTCAGCATCCCAGCCCTGAGTGGCAGGGAAGGAGCCCTCCGTTGGACCCCCGGGGATGGGATGAACGGGCTCGGGATGCTGCGGGTGCGGGGGAACCGCTCACCTCCTTGCGGGCAGCCAGCCGCTGCTTCCACTCGCTGAGCTCCATGGCGTGCTCCTCGTCCAGCCGCCCCAGCTGCCTCCTCTCCTGCTCCTCCAGCAGCTGCATCTTCTCCCTCTGGGAGAGGCGAGGTGGCAAGGGGAAGGGATTCACTCAGGGAGAGGTGGAAGGGATTCACTTGGGGAGGGGCGGGAAGGCTGCTCCCCGGTACCTGCATCTGCTCCAGCTCCACCAAGTTCTCAGCCTGCTGCTGCTGCAGCTGCTGCAGCTCCTGCGCCTGCTGCTCCTGCTGCCGCCGCACCTCCGCCTGCTGCCGCCTCTCCTCCTGCTGCAGGAACTGCGGGGGGACAGCCCCCGTCACGCCGCCCGTCCCCAGCCCTCCCCAGGCTTCGTCCCCCCCCGGTGTCCCAGGCAGCCCCCACCTGCTTGGCCAGCTCTCTCTGCTCGGCCCCGTTGACCTCCTGGCTCTTCAGGTTGCCCTTGAAGAGGGCCAGGCGCGTTTTGGCGTCGCAGCGCTGGCTTTTCAGCAGCTGGGCCCGCTGCTGGGCCTGCTGGCTCCTCAGCTCCTCCAGCGCGAGCTGGTGGAAGCGCTGCACCCGCTCCGTGTCCTGCGCGAGGACAGAGCAGCGAGGAGGTGACCGAGGAGCCGGGGGTGAGGGAGATGTGGCCGCCCGGCCCCGGCCTCACCTTCTCGTGGCGCCTGCGGAGCTGCTGCCGCTGCAGCGCGTGCTGCTCCGTCACCTGCTGCCTGAAGAGCTGGTACTTCTCCTGCAGGTGCCCCTGCTCCATGCTCCACACCACCGCCTCGCGGGCTGCCGGGCGAGAGCACAGCGCCGTGACCACCACCCGCCCCAGGCTCCAACCCCCCCAGCTCCCCTCCCCGGGACCCCTGCGCCCTCCTCCTCCTCCTCCCAGCCCCGTCCACCTCGTCGCAGGCTGTGGATCTTGCTGATGCACTCCCAGTCGATGGACGTCATCTTCTTCTTGTGCTCCTGGACCACCCTCTGCAGCGCCGCGTTGAGCTCCTGCTGCTGCTGCTGCAGGAACCGCTGCTCCTGCGGCCACCCACAGCAGATGGTCCCCGGTGGCACATGTCCTGGTGCCATGGCCGGGGGGGGACAGCGCCATCCCGGACCCTCACCTCCTTCCCATCGCCCTTCAGCTCCTGCAGCCTCCTCCTGCAGTCCTTCTCCTGGAGAGCCTTGAGGCGCTTGGCCTCGTCGCGCAGCCTGGCCGTGTACTTGAGCTCCTGGCACTCCTTCAGCTGCCGGTGGCGCCGCTCCCAGCTCCCCACCTCCCGGTCGTAGTACTCCTTCTTGCTCTGCCATGCAGGGGCAGAGGAAGGGTTAACGGGGGCTGCGGTGACACCCGGGCAGGGTGTCACGGAGCAGGCAGCGTCCCCTCCAAAAAGTGACCTGTGCACTGCATGGATAGGGCTGGGACAACCGGGGACGTGGCCACCGAACCAACTGAACCCCCAAAAGCATCTCCTGCAGTGAGACCCCAGCTCCTCCCTGCACGGGCTGGGGGCCGTGCGCCCCTCTCTGACCCCGCAGTCTCACCCAGCCCCTGTCCCCGTTACCGTCATCTCCTGCTCGATGTGGCGGAACATCTGCTCCCGCTGCTGGTGGAACCTCTGCTCCAGCTGGCTCTGCGCACGCTGCTCCTCCTTCTGCAGCACCCGCAGCTCGCGGAGCTCCTGGCGCCTAAAGGGGGGGCGAGTTGGGGCGGGAGGGGGGCCGCAAGCCTGGAAAAAGCCCCCCCCCCAGCCCCCAGCCTCCCTCCACTCACCGAGCCGAGCGCGTCTTCTCGTCCCTCGGCCCGGCCCTGCTGGCCGTCCTGGCGGTGGTCACGCTCACCTCCTCGCCGTCCACCACGAACCTGCGGGTTTTCCTCACCGTCCTTCGCAGCGAGGGGGGGTCCTGCGGCTGGGGGCAACGGTGGGAGCTCAGCTGACCCCCAGATTGGGCAAACCTAATGCGGAGCCCATGCGCAGGGGGCAGCACCGTGGGTCGCATCACCTGCAAGCTGCTCACCTGCTGGGCTTCCCCGACAGAGGGGGGGGGCTGCGGTGTCACGGGGAGGGTGCTCAGACCTTGTACGGCTGCGGGGTTTTCTGCAGGAGGTGGCTCTTCTCCTTGCTTTGACGTGACCACTGGGTCTGGTGCATTCTGCACCTGGGCGGGGGAGCGGACAAGAGCAGCAACGCTCGAGGTGTTCGTGGCCTCTGGGTGTGCTCCAAGGGGCTCTGGCACCGCTCCGTGGCTCTCCAAGCCGCCCACCTCTTCATCCCTCAAAGGTTCTCCAGGAGCTGGAGCGAGCTGTGCCCCATCTCCGAGCTGTGCCCCATCTCCAAGCCGTGCCCCATCCCCGAGCTCTCCGTCGTCCCCATCGTGTCCCCTCCGGCTGTTCCCATTAGCAGCCCCTTGCTGGCAATCTCTGGGGCTGTCCTCTCCTTTCTCTTCCTCTTTAAGCGCCCCCGGGATCTCCACGCTGGATGAATCCCCTGCTGCCATCTGGGCTCCCTCACCAGCAGGTCCCCCTCCTGCAGGGGCTGCTTCCAGCTCCTCTCCCGTTGGCATCGGCTCGGCCGGGCCGGCTGCACCCCCGGCTGCACTGGGGTCTCCAGCCAGACGCCCTTCCCCAGTCTCATCTTCCAGCTGGGCTTCTGCTGGCACCGGGGCTTCACCAGGAGAAGTTTCCACCGGGGTTTCATCGCTGTTGGTGGCTTTTTCCTCCTCCCCCCCAACCTCCTGCCTAACCAGGGCCAAGGAGCCAGCGATGGGCTCGCACTCAGCTGAGTTTTTCTCCCCCTCGTTCCTCTCCCCATCCTCTCCCTGACCGGTCGGGGGCTCCTGCCCCCCCTCAGGCACTTCTGACCCCACAGCTTCCTCCTCCATCACGCAGGGCACCAATGATGCCCCCTCCTGCAGCACCCTCTCCCCCTCTGTTTTGGTGTCCTCAGGCTCCCCATCACCCTCAGGTCCCGTGGGTGCCCTCTCTGCTCCGTCCCCGTCCTTCCCAGGGGCACCTCCAGCCCCGATGGAGCCAGCTTCAACTTTTGGACCTCGTGAGGGTGCCGTGACCCAGCACTGATGCTCTGCGAGCTTCTTGAAGCTCCGGGCTTTGGTCCCCAAGGGCCACAGGTCCAGGGCTGCCACCAGCTGGGAGCCACCCCACGGCTGGTGCTTGGTGTGGGTACCAGCACAGCCCAGGTGCTGCTTTGTCCTCTGTCCTCCTGGATCCTCACCCAGGACCCCTTTGGCAGAGCCTCCACACCGGCCCCCATCAGCTCCATCTGGGGGCCCAGGCAGGATGGGCAGGCTACGAGCAGCAGCATCCCTCGATTCCTTTTTCTCATCAATTTTGGGGGGCGAAACGGGGCGCAGCGGGGCTGCGAGCTGTCCCTCCGCAGGCATTTCATCCATGGCTGGGGTATCGGTGTGTTGGCTCCCCTCCTCAGCCCCAGGTCCACGCTGGGGTTCTTGCGTTTCAGCGAGGTCTCCCTCCTGGCCTGGCCCCGGGGGGGGCTCAGCTGGGGTGCAGGGGGTCCCCGGAGGGACGCTGCCCTCCTGCTGGCACCCCTGGATGTCTCCTCCTGCCTCCGCCGTCCCCTGGGGTGCACCCAGCGCCAAGTGCTCCAAGCCGCTCGCCTCCCCCCGCTGCTGCTCCTGAGACATTTCTTGGGCCCTGACCCCCCCGAAGAGCGACCTGCGCCGCATCAGCTTCAGGAATTCGGACGGCTTCCTCGAGGGGAGCCTCAGGGAGCCCGTGGGCACGGGTGAGGATTTCCTCCTCGCTGACTTCAAGTCGCCAGACGCTGTCTTGCTCCTGGGCACTACCTCCGTCTGGATAGGGGGCTCCTCGCTGAGCCCCCCCGCTGGGGCTGGGGGCTGATGCTGCAGGGGTTCCCTCGGGGATGGGGGGCAGGAGGAGCCTCCGTGCTTCTGGACAGGCTGCGGGATGGACGGTGGCAGGGAGGTGAGGTGAAGCTGATGGGAAGTCTCGGGGGGAGCCGTCCCCTGCACCCACGGCGCGTTGGTCACTACTCACGCACCGAGGGGCCCGGAGCTTCCTCCTCATCCTCTTCCTCCAGCACGTCTGCCCGGGCCTCGGCCACCAGCTCCCGCAGCGGCCGCTTGTCGGAGACGCCCGCCACGAAGGGGTGCTGAGAAGGAGCCGGGGATGAGCAGGGATGGGGCTGGGGGCCACCACCGGGGACAGGCAGGGTGGGGACGGGACGGGGGCCACCCACCTGCAGCAGCTGCGTGGCCGACCAGCGCGCTTCAGGGCTCTTCTCCAAGGATTTCCTCAGGAAGTCCTTAAAGTCTTCGGACCTGTGGGATGGTCTCCATGAGCGTGGGGGGGCTGCTTCGGGCCGTGGTCCCCAGGGGGCTCAGGGGGGGGGTGTTGGACAGCTTGGCAGAAGGTCCCCAGCCCGGCGCTGCCCACCCGTGCCACCTGCCGTGGGTCACGGTGTGATGGGAACCCCCGGTGCTGTGTCGTGGAGAAACCACGACCAACATCATCCATCAGTTCACGACCCCATCCTGCCTGCCCCTGCCTCGGGGTCCCCAAGGGACAGCTTCTCCCAGCACCACCAGCACCAGTGACAAGTGATGGGACGTGAGGGCATGGGCGCACGTGGCACCGGGGGGGGTTGGATCGGGCGTCAGGAGGAATTTCTTCACGCGGGGGGTGGTCGAGCTTTGGAAGGGGCTGCGGGGGGAGTGGTGGGGTCCCCATCCCTGCAGGTATCCGGGAGCTGTGGATGTGGCATTTGGGGACACGGGACAGTGACGGGGCTCAGCGTGGTGAGCTCGAGGTCTTCTCCATGCAGGGTGAGCCCAGGGGACTCCCCGCGCGCTGCAGGGGGACTCACCACCTCTTGGGGTGACGCAGGGTGGGCGGCTGGGACTTGGCGATCTTCAGCAGCACCCGCAGGGGGTTCAGCTCGTGGTGGGGGGGCTCCATCTCGGCCATCTCGATCAGCGTGATGCCCAGGGACCAGATGTCGGCCTTGTAGCCGTAGGGATTCTCCTTGGACGTCTCACACTGCACCACCTCCGGGGCCATCCTGCGCACAGGAGCGAGGGGAAGGGGCCAAGACCACCCGTGCCGGAGCTGGCGCCTCCCTCTGAAACCAACCCCGGGCTGCTTCCCTTCGCAGATCTGACCTCTGACATCCCCAGAGCTGCCCAAGGGGGGCAGTCCCCCCCAGCAGCCCCACTCCTCTCTGTGTTATTGAGAAACCCAGCCTGGGACTGGCATTGGCTCTGGCCGAGATGCTCCGGGGGTTGCAGCAGGAGCGAAGCTGGTGGCGAGCAGCCACAGAAGGCGCAGGGTGTTTGGGACACCCCAAAACCCCACCACCCCCCTGGGATTTCCACCCCACGCCTACCAGTACGGGGTGCCGATGAAGGATGCCCGGCGCTGGATGGTGCTGGAGTTTTTAGCAGAGACGCCGAAATCGGCTGCAGCGCAGAAAGCAGGGGTTGGAGGGGACCCTCGGGGCAAAAATCACCCCCGGGGGGGTCCCGTCCTCGCGTCCCCCTGAGGCTCACCCAGCTTGATGTCCCCATCGAGGGTGAGCAGGACGTTGCCGGCCTTCACGTCGCGGTGGATGATCTTGCAGCCGTGCAGGTACTGCAGCGCCAGCAGCAGCTGCTTGCACGCCGCTCGGATCTGCTCCTCCGTCAGCCCCTTCTCCAGCTCTGCCGGCAGCACAAATGAACCCCGCCGCTAATGAGGACTCTAACGAACCCCCCACCCCAAACCCCAGCTGCATCCTGACCCTTCCTGCAGGTCCTACACCTGCCCCAAAATACCTCAAAATTTGCCAGTCCCCCTTCCCACCCCTCTGATAATCGCGCTTGTAACCCGGAGCGCATTTATTTACCCAAAATCGCTGCATCCACAGCCCCGCCGGGACAAAACTCCACCAAGATCTGCGGGAAAGAGCTGAGTTATCCACCCAAAATCTGAAACAGTGCCTTTGCCAGCCCCAACCCCCTGTCCCCAAGGACGTTTCACCCCCGCCGTGTCCCCGCCGCTCACCCAGAGCCGCCCGTCCCAGTAGAGCGCGTCCAGGAGCTTGGTGATGTTGGGGTGGTCGCAGCCCGCCAGGATCTCGATCTCCACCGCGTAATCCTCCAGCTCCTCCTCACTTGGCGTCTCGATCACCTTCGCCGCCGCCAATGCCCCCGTCACCTTGTTTTGTGCCTGGGGGAGAGGTTTTCCACCTGCCTGACGGCACTGGGAGTGTGCCTGGGGGCTCTGGGTGCTGCTGGAGGGCACTGGGGGTGAGCTGGGGGTCTCTCAGTGGCAATAGGGGGCACAGAAAGCACTGGGGGATGTTGGGGAGCTCTGGGGAGCACTTTGGGGGCTTGAGGCAATACTGGGGAGCACAGGGTTTGTATGTGAGGGGTTAGCACTGGGGGATACTGGGAGGGCTCTGGGAAGCACTGGGGGGCACTGGGATTGTACTTTGAGGTGCTGGGGAACACCAGGAGGGCACTGGGGGGGTGTCTTGGTGGTACTGGGTGGCACTGGAAGGGATCTGGGGGTCTCTAGGCAGCACTGGGGGGCACTGGGAGGTTATCAAGGGTCTCTAGGCAGCACTGGGGGGCACTGGGATTGTACTATGAGGTGCTGGGGAGCACTGGGGGGGGCACTGGGAGGACCTGCAGGTTTTAAGGGGCACCTCAGTGCTGCATCCCACCCCAGCAGCAGCCTGCATGGATTTGGGGCTGGGGGGGGATTTTTCCCATCCCTGCTGCCTGGCGCCCACCCCGGGTCACCGGGTGCTACAAAGAGGAACTCGGCCACCCCCCCCCAAAAAAAAAGAGCTGGTGCCAAAGGGAAGGGGATGGTTTAGAAGCGGGGCCATCGCGCACCCCCAGCCCCGGTGCCGGAAGGTGGCTGCTGCTGCTTTGGGGCCAGAGAGCAGCAAATTGGGTTTCCTGCCTCTGCACCGCGGTGGCAGCGATGGTGCAGGAGGAAAACATCCCCGCTGCGCCCCGCCGGTGAGCTGGGGGCGGTGAGCGGCGTCCCGCAGGGACCCGAACCGGGGCTCCCCCCACGCTGGGCGGTGTGGATGGGGCTGTGCTGAGCCAACGCTCAGGGCCCTGCACCCTCCCACCCCCCGCTAGAAATTTGGGTCATTTTGAAGGTTTCTGGCTGGTTGCAGGATGGCAACGAGCTCCGCGCTTGATGGAGCGTGGAGGACGAAAAAATTAGAAGAAAAAGAAAAGAAGAAGGAAAAAAGAGAAGAAAAAAAGCGCGTTTCCAGAATCCTTGGGGACCGGTGGTGGTTTTTGGCTGCTCGTTCCCCCCCCTACCTTGAAGACCTTGCCGAAGGCCCCATCGCCCAGCTCGCCCAGCACCAGCCAGGCCTCCTCGGGGTCGACGTCCCGCTTGACGTGCTCGCATCGCCTCGGCTTCTTCTTCTCCGGACCCAAACGGAAAAGCCTCCGGAGGAAAGCCATGGGGCTGGGGGCTCAGGGGGGGCCGGCGGCCACCTCCATGCGTGGGGCCAGGGCTCGCCCCGGGGGTCTCGGGCTGCCCTGCGAGGCGCCGTGGCAGCCCGCGCTCTTCCTGCCCCGCTCAGGAAGCGGCCTCGCGGAGGGCGCAGGATGTGCGGAGGCTGCAGGCGGAGGCTGAGCGGCTGAGGCCGTAGAGAAGAGGCTGCGCTGCCCCGGGGTGGGGGTTCGGGGTGTGTAGGGGCACCCAAGGGTGCTGCCTGCACCTGCCCCCTGCAGAAACCCCCCTGCTTTGGGGTCTCCGTGCCCCCCGTGTGCGGCTCCATCGCCACGCAGCAGGTGCGCACGCACCCAGGTGCTCGTGCCAATGGGTCCCCTTGTCCCCAAGCATTTTGGGGACGTTAAGGGTGGGTTTGCTGCTCTGACAACGTCCCCCCCCCCCTCACCGAGCAGGGTGGGCTCGAGGCACCCACCCAAGGGCATGGAGATAGGATGGACCCACAGGGGCACAGAATTGGTGGGGCAGGGCTGAAACAGTGCCCAGAGGTGTGGGGTGGCCCCACACGGCCCCATGGGGGCTTCCTTGGGCTCCACGGCGCTAATTGGGCTGCCGCAGGGTGTAATCAATTCATTGCCATCATTAATCATGGCATCATTAATTACGACAGATTTCATCGAGTTGTGCTCCCCACGTGTACCGGACAGCTCCGTGACCACGCGCCCGGTGGCTTTGGCCCTGGGGAGGTGACCACAGGGGGTGGCGGGGGGCAGCTCGGGGGGTCCCAGGGCCACAACAAACCCGCTGGTGGCTGCTTCCACCCCAAGGGGCTGTGGGCACATCCCCCTCCACCGCCCCCAACCTGCTTGCACCCGCAGACAAAAGCTTTTCCTTCCCGGAGGAAAAGCCAGCAGCCAGGCTTTCACTTTGCACCTCTGATTTTCCTTTTCCTTTTTTTCCTTCCTTTCACTTCCCTTTTTTCTCTTCTTTCCCCCCCTTTTTTTTGTTTATTTTTCTCTCTTTTCTTTTTCCCTTTTTCCTTTCTTCCCCTTTCCCTTTTTCCCTTTCTTCCCTTTGCCTTTCCCCCTTTTTCCTTTTCCCCTTTTTCTTTGTCCCCTTTTCCTTTTCTCTCTTCTTTCTTCTTTCTTTCTTTCTTTCTTTCTTTCTTTCTTTCTTTCTTTCTTTCTTTCTTTCTTTCTTTCTTTCTTTCTTTCTTTCTTTCTCTTTCTTTTTCTTTTTCTTCTCTTCTCTTTCTTTTTCTTTTTCTTTTCTTTTCCTTTCTTTTCCTTTATTTTCTTTTCCTTTCTTTTTTTCTTTTCTTTTCTTTTCTTTTCTTTTCTTTTCTTTTCTTTTCTTTTCTTTTCTTTTCTTTTCTTTTCTTTTCTTTTCTTTTCTTTTCTTTTCTTTTCTTTTCTTTTCTTTTCTTTTCTTTTCTTTTCTTTTCCCTTTTTATTTTTTCCTTTTTTTCTCTTTCCTTTTTTTTCTGTTCCCTATTTTTTCCCTTTTCCACTTCTTTCCTTTTCTCCCTCCCCCCCCCTTTTCCCCTTTTCCCCTTTTCACCTCTTTTCCCTTATTTCCTCCCCCCCCTTTTTTTTTTTTTTTCTTTTTCTCCCTTTTCCCTTCTTCCCTCCCCCTTTTCCCCTTATTTCCCTCCCGTTTACCCCCAGCAGCCTACGCAGGACCCCGGGGTGCTCTGCCCAGGGCTGCCCCCCGCCACCTCTCCGCACGCCGACGACCCCAGCGCTGCCTCGACCCCTCCCCAGCCGCTCGCTGCTTCCCCCCGAGCGTGGTGGTAAAAACCCAAACCCACTGGGGGGAGATTTTCCCTCGCGGGCTGGCCCCCACCGGGGGGGCTCAGCCTTAAATTCGCCGTTTCCCAGCCTGACACCGGCCCCTAGCGGCACCTTGGTGGCTCCCAAACCCATCGCGAGCCTCAGGAGGCTTCGCACAAGGGGAAACTGAGGCACGGGGCGGGCAAAGCGATGCGGGGCCCCCACCTCCTCCCGATACCCCCCGTCCCCCACAAGAATAGAAACCGGAGCGGGGAATAGGAAGCAGAGGTTTGGGGTTTTTTAGCTCTTTTGCGCTGTTATCGGGGTAATTTTGCTGCCCCAACTTCCTGCCGCGGTCGGGGCGACGCCGCCCGGATCTGCCCCGGCATCGCCGCGTCCCAGCGGGGCTCAGCACCGGGGGTCCCGGGGGGGGGGGGCAGCGTGGGTCGAGGTGCTCCGGCTGCGACACGGCGGGGGGGGGGCTTTAAATTCCCCATCCCAGCAATGAGCGTTCACCCTGGGAATAAACATAACAACTCCTTTTATTCCAATGGCACGGGCTGGGGGCTGCGGGGTGGGGGGAACCAGGGCGGGGGCCGCACTTGCTGCCCCCCCCCCCCCATTTCTCCCCCTTTTGGTAAATCTCACGCGAGCGGGGGGGGGACGAGGGATGGCTTTCGCTCTGACTGCTGCTGAGTCAAGCCCAAGCGAGAGCGTTCCTGGAACGAAAGGGTTAATATCGCACCCAAAAGCCCCCCCCCGGGTCCCTCCACTGCCCCCTCCCCCCTCGGGCTCAGCCCGCTTCTCCCTCTCTCCCCTCCCCGCCGGCTTTTTGGGGGGGCTCTCAGCCCCCTCCCGTCTGTCCCCTGCCCGGGGGCTCCTTTGCCCCTTTCCTAGCCCAAGGTGTGTGGGGGGGGGACAGGAGCGAAACGTCCCCGTCCCCCTCGACCCCCCCCCCCGGTTCTGCTTTTTCTGGCTGTTTAGCCCCAAATGAGTCACCGGGGGATTTTTATTTTTTTTTTTCGGGGCTCTTTCACAACCCGCCGGGGGGGGATTCTCGGCCGGGATGCCGAGGGGTTGAGCACCCATGGGTGCTCCAGCAGCCCCCCAGCCCCCAGAGCCCCTGTTTGTGGGTGGCGGGACCGCGACACCCGGGCTGGGGACCAGGGACCAAGGACCGGGGAGCAGGGACCAGGGACCGGGGAGCAGGGAGCAGGGACGGTCCCTCTCGGTGCCACGGAGCCGCCGTCCCTGGAAAGCAGCGCCCAGCCCCGGGGCGGTGCCGGGGGCTCGCTCCCTCTTTACCGGACGGTCCCAGCCCCGGGGGTGCCGGAGGGGGGGGGGGGGGGGACACGCAGCGGTGTCTCGGTGCCCATTTCCAGAGGGACACCGGGCAGGGACAACGCAGCGGTGCCGCCCCCCGACGCACCGAGCTGGGGGCACGAAGCCACCGGCACCCAGGGCGCGGGGACCCGGCCCCGGTGATGTCCCCAATGCCCCGGCAGCATCACCGGGACCGGAGCTGGGGTGGTGGGGGGGGGTGGGGGGGGGCTGGAGCCGGAAAGTCCGGCACAGTCATACAGCGAGGTGCCGGCTGCCGGTTGGCGAGAGCCCCAAAAAGCCCGTCCGTTCCGGTAAGGAAAGAGTCAATCGCACACGCAGAGCCACACACGCCACTTCCCTGAGTGGGGATGAGTCATCCTCAGCCCTTCATCCCCGTCCCAGTCCCACCAGCAGCCCCACACAGCTCTTCCTCCGGCCGCCCATGAGCCGCTCGCCCCTCGCGTCCTGATCCGGTGAGTGCCGGGGGGGCACCGGGCGGGGGGCACCGCGCGGCCCCCGCCCCACGGCCGCGCCGCGTGGGGAAAAACACGAGTGGGCTCCGGGCTCGGGGGCTCTGCGATGAGCCCGCAGCGAACCCAACGGCACCGAGCCCCCCCCCCCCCCCCCCATTTCCTCCCGTTTTTTGGGGCTGCCCCCCTTGTTTTGGCGAGGGGCTGGGGTCGGGGTGGCGACGGGCGGTGGGCGCGGGGTGGGGGCGGGCCCGCGGTGACTTCAGGCGTTACTCAGCCGCCTGGCACCGCGCCCGCGCTATTCCCGGCCGTGACGCCCCCGGCCGCCGCCGGGCACCGGGAATTTGGGGGAGCGCGGGGGGGTCCCGGGAGCATCCCTCGGGGCCTTCAGCCGGGGAGCGCGGTGCCGGGGGGGGCGCCGGAGTTTGTTTGGGCTCAAACTTTCCTGCTTCGGCGCAGCGCAGCTTTCTCACGCCGCTTTTCTCGCTCGCCCCCAAAACGGCCGCTTTTTGCCCCAAAAGCCCCCAACCCCCCTGCGCTCGGGGCAGCCGCGCGCCGGTTTCCTGCTTTTTTCGCAGAAAGGGAGGAAATCGCGTCAGCCCCGCCGCGCTCGCAGTGCCGGGAACCGGGCGTGAGCCGGGAAATCACAGCCGGGGCCCGGGCTGTGCACGCGCACGTTCACGCGTGTTTCTGCGCGTGCACGCGTCCGGCGGCGCGCACCCCACGGGCACAGCGTGTGCCCCGCGGCACCCACGCGTGAGCACTGGCACGCACGGGTGCGCGCTCACCTGCACCCGCGTGCACGCGCCTCTGCTCACACACACACACACACACACACACACACATGTATGTGATGTACGCACATGCACACACCTGGACTCACACACATGTGCCTATATTCACACGCACACACCTCTATGCACACGCACACACCTCTGAGCACATGCACGTGCCCATACTCATTTGCACACGCCTGTACTCATGTCCACACGCCTACACTCACATGGACACGCCTGTACTCACACACACCCCTGTACTCACACCCCCCCCTACACTTCCACGCACACCCCTACACTTACACACCCCCCTACCCTTACACACACGCATCATATCTGCACACATGAACTTGCTCACTGACGCGTGTACAGCCCCTGGGCACGCACCCGGCTGCACCCACCCCACCCACCCCGCTGGACGAGCCACCTGCACACGCACACACACACGCACACGTGCACATGCACACGCACACGTGCACACACACGTGCACACGCACACTCACACACACACACTGAACACACCTGCACACACGTGCACACGCACACCCACCCCCGCCACGCACACACACACGTGCACAACCCCCCCCCCCCCGCGCCCCCTTGCACACGCGTCTTCCCCGCGTGCCCCCCGCGCACACACTGGCTGCAGGACTACAACCCCCAGCATCCCTTTCGCCGGCGGGGACGAGCAGCGCGGCCGCCCAATCGGCGGCGGGGGCGTGGCGGCGCCGCCCAATCGGCGGCGGGGGCGTGGCGGCCCCGCCCAATAGGCGGGCAGTCACATGGCGCGGCGGCGGCAGCGGGTGAGCGGCACCGGCACCGGGCGCGGGACCCCCCCCCCCGGGACCCCTCCCCCCGGGGCTGCCCCCCCCGAGCTCGGAGTATTCGGGGTGACCGCCCCTCCCCCACACCCCTCACCCCCCTCATCCCGCTTTTTAATTTTTTTAACCGTTTTCGGAGGGTTTTCCCCCCAAAAGTTGGCGTTGGGCAGGGAGGGGCAGGCTGAGGGGGGGTGGGGGGGATTATTTTTTGGGGGAAAACCCCGGTGGGCGACCCCATGGCGTGAGGCATCCCCCTTGCTCCTTGTTTGGGGGGATAATTTGGGGGGATCGTGCCCTTTTTCCCCCTGTTTTGGGAGGGGCAGCGACGATTTGGGGGTGGGAAGCGACGATTTGGGGGGATTTTGCCCATTTTTTCCCCATTTCTCACCTTTTTCCCCCCCCGGCAGGGCTCACCGTGAGGGCGCCGCCGCTCCCCGCATGGAGGACAGCCGGGAGCAGCCCCCCGGCCCCGCCGAGCCCCCCGCCACCCTGCACAGCCCGGGGGCCACCTCGCCCCCCCCAGCCCCGCAGCAGCCGCCCCCCACCTCGGAGCAGCCCCCCGGGCACGAGCCTCCCGCACCGGCCGCAGACGGGGTGAGAAAGCGAGGAGGAGGGCGAAGGTCCTGGTTTTGGGGAAAAAAAAAGCAAAATTGGGGTGCTGGTGAAAAGCCCAATAGAGGTGGGGGGGGCCCTGGGGGTGTGGGTCTGGTGGGTTTCGGGGTTTTTGCCCCCCGCACCCCGGCGGCCTCTGTTTAAAAAAAAAAATAAAAAGAGCCTCGAAATAGTTCGGCCGTTGAAACGCGGCGGCTGTCACAAGCGGTTAAAAGAATAGAAAGAAGAAGAAAAAGTACTTTGGGAGCCGAGCAGCTGCTTTGCCCAAAAATAGCAACAAGTTTTATAACTCCGGAAAATGTAGAACAAACAAACGAGAAACATTTTTAGCTGAGAAAGGAGGCGGGGGGGGGGTGAGGGGGGGTGAGGGGGGGGGGGGGGGGACGGAGCAAGAATTTCTGCCCTTCTGTTTTCCTGGAAGCCGTTCCTCGTGTTCTCGCGCAGCTCCAGCGCTTTGACCAACTTGGCCGCCTGCCCGGGCTGCCGAGTAACGAACGGAGAGCTCAGAAAATGCCCCCGGGCTGCCAAGGGGGGGGGGGGTGGGAGGGGTTGGGGGGGGGGGCTCCTGCCCTGCCTCAGTTTCCCCCGCGGGACCTTTCTGTGCCCCCCACCCCGGGGTGCGGGGTCCCTCCTGACCGCCGTGTCCCCAGGAGCCGCCGCTGCCCGAGGATGGCCCCGAGCGGCCGAAGGCGTCCGAGGAGGACGCGGTGGCCAGCGGGGAGAAGGAGGAGGAGGAGGCCTTCCTCGTCAGCCTCTACAAGTTCATGAAGGAGCGGCACACGCCCATCGAGAGGATCCCCCACCTGGGCTTCAAGCAGAGTACGGCCCCATGGGGCGGGGGGGGGGGGGCGTTTTTTGGGAGGGTGAGGGCTCGGAGCGGGGCCGGCGGGCGCTGCGCCCCGCTGACACCTTCCCCTCTCTTCCCAGTTAACCTCTGGAAGATTTACAAGGCGGTGGAGAAGCTGGGGGCCTACGAGCTGGTAAGCAGCCGGGGAGCACCCGTGGGGGCTGTCTGGCACCCAAAGGGGGTTTTAGGCTTTAGGTTTTAGGGTTAACCCGTCCCCACCGCAGGTCACGGGGCGACGGCTCTGGAAGAACGTCTACGATGAGCTCGGGGGCAGCCCCGGCAGCACCAGCGCGGCCACCTGCACCCGGCGCCACTACGAGAGGTAGGGGGGCAGCGGCCCCGCTCCGTGCCTCAGTTTCCCCTCCCTGGGATTCATCCCAGGCCGGCGCTCACGGCCGCCCGCTCGCCCCGCAGGCTGGTCCTCCCGTACGTGCGGCACCTGAAGGGCGAGGACGACAAGCCGCTGCCCCCCAGCAAGCCCCGCAAGCAGTACAAGGTCTCCAAGGGCGCCGAGACGGGCGAGAAGAGCAGGAGGAGCAAGAAGGAGAAGGGCCGGGAGCAGGTGCGCGGCCCCGTGGGGCTGGGACGGAGCCTGGCAGCAGCCCCGAGCCCCCTGGAGACCCTTCCTCCATCCCGGGCACGTGGAAGGAGCTGGGGCTGGGGCAGGAGGAGAGCGGAGGGCTGAGCCTCTGGGAATGGAGGACACGGAGGGGAACCCAGTGGGGTGGGCGGGGGGCCCAGCACCCCCACCCCAACTTCCCTTTGGTTGCAGATGCCGCCGGAGAAGGCGAAGCCCGAGGCCGTGGCCACCCCCGGAGGCAGCAAGGAGGAGCCGGCGGAGGCCCCGGAGCGAGGCCGGCCGGCTGAAGGACGAGCCAGCCCCGCGGCCCCAGCCCCCAGCCCCTCAGCGGGGTGTGCGGGCACCTGCAGAGCCCACGCCGAAGCCTACAAACGGCTCTTCTCCAGCTTTTACTCCAAAGGCAACCACCCCATCATGTCCCCGCTGGCCAAGAAGAAGCTGCTGGCCCAGGTGAGCAAGGCCGAGTCCTTGCACTGCCACAAGCGCCACTGCCCCGAGGGCCGGCGCGGGGCGAGCGACGCTCACCCCGGCACGAGCCCTGAGCCCCCCCGGGCAGCGGAGGAGCAGAGGAGCCCGGAGCCTCCTGGATTTAAGGATCCATCCCGAGGCGGCCGGAGCGAGCCAGGATCCGTGCCCAGCGCTTCCCCCGTGGGGAGAGACAGCCAGCCCTACCCCAGAGCCGAGGAGGGGGGCCCCGCGCCCGCCGTCTTCACCGGCTACTTCCACGCCTACCACAACAAGGTGCTGAAGCCCGTGAGCTGCCACCCCCTCGGGGGCTACTTCTCCAGCTTGAAGGATTTTTTGGAGCCGCAGCCGGAGGACACGGAGCAGCCCCAAGACCTGCGGAGCAAAGCGGGGCAAGCGTGGAGCGGGGAGGGCCCGCGGGCGGCCGCTTTCACCGCCGTTAAATCCTGCCGGGTGCCCCCCGGGGCCGGCTTCACGCCGCCGACACAGAGCCCCTCAGTGCCAGGGGGCAAGCGCAGCCGGGAGGAGGAGGCTTTCGGCCCCAGCAAGAAGCTGCGGGCTGTGTCCCCCTTCGTCAAGGAGCCCGAGGGCAGGGACAAGGGCGCTGGCTCGCCCGGGGGCCAGCCGGTGCTGGCCAAGCCCAAAGCCATCGTGCCTGGTCCCGGTTACGCCGCCCCGCTGCCCGCCGTGCCTCCAGCCCCGGACGGTTACAAGGGAGCGATGCTGCGGTTCCCGGTGAGCTTCGCCAGCCCGCTGGAGCACCTCAAAACCCCAGCAGCGCCGCTGATGCCGTCCCTCTCCGTCAGCCCCTTTGTCATCCCTGCTTTCCCCAGCCCTTTGATAGCCGCCTCCACGCAGCCCTCCGACCTGTGCCGGCCGCTGGCGACCGGTCCCGGGCACTACACCACGTCCTACGAGAGCTCGCTGCAGCACCGGCTCTACCCCGTGGCGACATGGCACAGCCAAACCTCCTACACCACCCCGCACGCGTCGGCCTTCCACCGCAATGCCAAGCTGTAGGGTTTTCACCCCGATCCGGACCGGCCTCGTCCCCGCAGAGGTGGCCGTGGGGGTGCCGCGGTGGCCGGAGCCCATCGCTGCTTCAGAGCCGCCGCGTCCCACGGCAGAGACGAGCTGAGCTGGACCGTGTCGTTTTTACTCCTGATCTTAGAGCTGTTTGTATCTGACATCGTTCGCCGGTGACTTAACTACCCGTATCACAAGGTTATATATATATTATATATATATATATATAAAAAAAGGGAGCAAAGTGAGCTGCAGGTTTCTGTTTTGTGAGAGATGCCGCGCCCCACGCAGTTTCACGTGGCCAGCGCCGAGAGGAGGCTGAGCCGGGCGGTGGCTGTGCCCACCTCGCCAGGATGCTGCTCAGTGCCCCGGTACACAGCCCCCGCTCACTCCTAGGAAGCAATGCAATTTTATTTTTAAACGCCGTTGCCTTGGGCAGGGGGTTCTGGAGGTTGTTCAGGGGCTCGGGACCTCAGTAAGCATCCGTGAGAAGCGTGCCCGCTGCTCCTCTCGCTGCTGCCACGCACCTCCAACTGAAGGGGTTGAGCTGGTGGCAGAAGGCAGCATCCCAAAATAAAACTGGCTGGATGGTCCCAACCTGGCGGTGTTTGGGGTGTCCTTGATTTCTGGGATTTCCAGGGCGGGCTTGGGGGGGACCAGCCTCACCCTTGGAGGTGTTTCACAACCCGTGGGGAACAGGCTGAGACCTACCTGCGGGGCTGCCCCCATCCCCTGGGGAAGGAGGGGTTTTCCTGCATCGTTTTTGGCAGCTTTTTGCCAGCCCCGAGGAATCTCAGCTGTTTCCTGGAGCATCCGTGTGTCCGGCTGCGGGTGCCATAGGGCTGAGGGCAGTGCAGTGATGGCACCATGGGGAGGCCTGGCCCCAAAATGTTCCTGCATGGCTGAGAACATCTGGGAGGGGACAGATGGACAGACAGCCAGCACCTTGGACATGAGCTGGGGAGAGGAGAGGAGCACACTGGTGGCAGACGGGTGGCCCGGGCCAACTCCAGAGGAAGGAGCAAACCCACAGAGACCTGCACAGCACAGCTCCAGCTGCTTTCTGCCTGCGGGAGCTCCTGATGAGCCATTGCAAACGACCTGAACTCTTCATGGGACCCTCAGGACTCCTTTCTCTTGTGCCAGCCGCTCCCCATGAGAGCAACTGCTGACTGCGAGCCGTGGAAAGGGCAAGGAGCCGGTGGCACTTGCTCATCCCCCAGGGGGGCTTCGGGTGGAGAAATGGAGCAGCAGCAGTAAATCAGCTTTGCAGGACCACTTCTGCTTCCACAGATAGCAGAAAAAGAGAAAAGTAGCCCCAGGCAGTGCCGGTCTTGTGCCCCAAGTGCTGCCACCAAACCGCCTACAGCTTTGTGAGCCCCAGGGCTCTGCTCCCTCCGAGCTGCCACGCTCCCTCTGCACCTGGGAGCGAGGGCACTGGGGCAGAACGGGAGCGCCCCATCCCTCAGCCTTACAGCAGCACTGCAGTAGGGAAATCGTGACTTGAAGCCTAGGACAGAGCTGGGCTGCTCGAAAACACAGCAGGGTGGCAGCTGACCAAGCTTTTAGGAGCCGTGCACGCGCTTCTGTCCGCAGGTCTCTCAGTTTAAGCTCATCCAGGCTGCGTTTTGCCCTGGTCCATGCCCAGGGGGATTGGCAGAGCTGTGCCCCATGGCCACCCCTCACGTCCCGCAGCAGGTCACGGTGTCCCTCGTGCAGCCACGGTGCAGGAAGCAAGCTGAGACCCAGCCCGGCCCCGCTTGGTGCTCGCTCCTGTGGGAAAGCTCCACGTGCCTTTTGGGAGGTGCAGGGCCACCTGGGGAAGAGACAAAGCAGAAGCAGGTGGTGCATTTTGCACCTCGGGGCATCTGGTCCCATTTTTAACCAGGTAGCAGGGGTTAGCGGCAGGGCTCAGAGCAGGACTGGTGTAAAGTCAGGAGAGCAACGGGTCCGCAGCCGCCTGCTCAGCTCAGCACCGTTTGGCCTCCCCGTTACAACCCCGTTTGGATACAACCTCCCCTGGCAGAGGCTTTGCCTGGACTGAACCCAGCTGGCTGACAAAATAAAACCTTGCCAACTTTTCCACAAGCCCCCAGGGAAAGGAGGTGAGGTGAGGCAGGCCCCGGGCGCAGCAAGGTCTTGGGAGAGCAGTCCAGGGAAAGGGCAAAACTCGTGATCGTTTCTCAGCACCCTCAAAACCTCTACTCACCAGTGGTGGGGCGTGAAATCCAGTGCACAAGAGGCGGTGGCAAGGCTCCGAAGGCCACATGAGTGCCCCAAAAGCTGCACAGTATCTGGAGCAGGTACACAGACAGCGCAGGAAGGGTGGGACGAGCCCCGTGCCATCTCTCACCGTGAGCAAACCCAACGGAAGGTCGAGCTGTTTATCCCCTGCTGCTTTCCAGGCTTCCCGCACCGATTGCCCTTTCTCCGGTCGCTGTCTCAGCTCGGCAGAGCCAAAAATAGGATGAGGAAGTGAGCAGAGATTTCGGAAACGTGCCTGCAGCGGGGTGGGGAGTGCAGGGCTGCCCCCACCGCAGTCCCATTCACAGGCTCGTGCTCCCCGAACGCATCTCGGATGGCAAACAGCACTTCATGCCCCACATCCCTCAGGGGAAATGAGTGTTGAGGGCTCAAGGCCGTAGCATCGGGCACTGGGATTACCCCCAAGAGCCACAGAAAGTCCCCCAAAATCACAGCCCTAAGCTCTGTGCTGTGGAAGCACCCCCAAGAGCCCAGTGACAGCCCCAGAGGCATTGCAGGTCCTGAGCCCCACGAGACACAGGCCCTGGGAAGCCACCTTCGACACCACCAAACCCAGCCTCACCTCATCCCCTGGGGACCCACTGTGGGGCTCAGCACCTTTCCGCTGCCCCTTCTGCTGCTTCCCCCGTTTTAATCACAATGTGCTCAGGTCCCCAGTGCTTTCCCCTGCCTGTTGGTGCTGCTCCACCCTGCCACACGTGGCTGTGAGGGTTAAAAATCTGCCTTGAGCCCCCACCTAAAGTCAGGCCTTTTTCAACAAATTCCAATATTCCAAAAGTAGAAGGGAATTTCTACCTGGAGGAGACATACGGGTGGACAGCAGTGGCAGGAGGAGCCTCCCTCCTTGCTGCCCAGCCGGCTCCCAGGACCCACAGCGTGAATTTTTCCCTGCCTGCACACTGCTTTGTCTGTCCACGCACTCGTGGCGAGAGAGATCAGAGAAATTAGGCCCTGAACAGAACTGGTCTCCTGCAAACACCCAGAGCATCCAACAAGCCCACAGCTGGGCTGCTACCAGAGCTGCTTTTGGAAGAGACAGGTACAACAAAGTCAGTAAAGAAAAAAAAAAAAAGATTTATTAAACAGCAACAAAACCAGAAAACATCCCCCTAGTTTGCTACAGCCAGAACCAGCCCCTGCTCACCACGGGGCTGCTCCTCTCCCGTCCTGCAGCCTTGCTGGGTCCTCCCACGGCCCTGGCCGAGGGTCCCCAGGGTCCCTACGGCTTCTGGCTGAGCGTGGGCCCCGCCGCGGCGATGATGGAGGAGCTGGCCAGGCTGCTGCCCAGCGTTATCAGCGTGGTGCCGGCCCCTGCAGGCAGCACGCCCTGGGGCAGCAAGTGTCTGTTGGCCAGAGTCTCTCTGGTGTGGATGACGGTGCTGCCGTCGTCCACCACGGAGGGAACCCTCCCCAGGGTCTCCATCGTCCCCAGAGCGTGGCCGAGGGCTGAGGCGCTCTTGCTCAGGCTGACCTTCTCCCCGAGGTGCCCGTCGCCCTTCACCGCGGCCAGCGTCGAGGTGAGGATGACGGTCTTGGAGGCGGTCTGCAGGACGGGTCCCACCTTCGGGTGCACCAGGCTGCCGGGAGGACTGGGAGCGCCGGCCAGCGGGGAGGTGGCGAAGGTGACGGCGCCAGTGGGAGAGCTGGCGGACGAGGAGGAGGAGGAGGAGGAAGGCTGGATGCCGGGCAGTTTGAGGGGGACTGAGGTAGCCTCACCCATCACGGACTTGGTGAGCGCGGAGAGCTTGGCGTCCGACATGACGTACAGCGTCTTCATGGGGCTGGCGCTGGTCACTGCGGGGAAGGGGAGAGCGTGGTCAGCAGCTGGGGGGACGAGGTGCCCACCCCAAGCTGAGCCCCCCTGGCAGCACAGCTGTAGGGTTTCAGGCTGAAGAGAGACAACTCGCCTCGTTTTGTCATCCACAACAAACCCCGGTGCTGTCACAGCCTGGGCAGAGCACTGCAAGGAAACCCCAAACCTGCCAGCTCCCTCCCCAGACCTCTCAGATGCCCCAAGGAAGCCTCTCTCTTCCTTCAGTGTCTCACCTAACACAGTCCCTTCCCGTGGGGACAGGACCTTGTGGCTCTTTCTTGGCCAGGTCCATGCCATCCTACCCTCCAAGCTGCCACGGACACGCTGAGCTCACGCTGCTCCCAGCAGCCTGGCTCAGGGCAAGCTCTCGCCCGGCTCCATCCCACCAGCAGCGAGGGCAGACACTGCTGCAGGTGCTCAGACACTCACCACACTCCACCCCAAAGGCAGCTAAAAGACATCAGCTTCACGAAATGAAGCCCTTGGCACTCTGAGGCAACAGCAGGGGTTGTACGCAGTGGTTACCCCATCCAAGCCTGCTCCCCGGCCACATCTGGGGTTACCACAGCCCAGAGTGCAAGGAGGGGAAGGAGACGTCTCTGCAATCTGATCGCTGGGGTTAGATGTGCTCAGGACGTTGACTGAAGCCTGGAGACCCACTGCTGGTCAAAGACGATGCTGACCAGAAAGCCCCCGACGTGGAGAAGCCCACAGCTCGCCCCTGCGGTCACCCAAGGCCACTTGCTGTCCCCCAGGAGCCCACATGGCTGAGCAGAGAGCAGCACAGCAGCGGTGCTGGCTCACCCGAAGCACACCACAGCTCTGACAATGGCATCAGAGATGTATCGCGGCGTCCCTCCCGCTCTTCAGTGGCAAGAGCTCGCCACAAGCTCCGCCGGCAGCGTGGAGCTCTCCAGAACAGGGTGCCAGGCTCAAGCACGGAGGACTCAGAGCGAAGGCTGAGGACTGACTGTCTGACCAGGGCAGGGCGCTGACCCCACCGCCCTGCAGGGGATGAGAGGGGCCAGACGTGCAGCAGAACAGGAGGCTAAAACCCCTGCACAGGCTGGGAAGGGGCACAGAGACATGATGATGCTGTCGGGCAGCAGCACAAAGTGCTCCATGAAAGATATTCCGGCTGGAACACCTTCTGTGCTAACACCCCAGTGCGCTCTGCTGCTCTGGCAGCTTGGCTCCAAACCGGTCCTCCCCCTGCACACAAAGCCAAAACGAACCTCCAGCAAAAGCAGGTAAAGCTCTCCACGGATCTGACTTCATCCACTAATGATGACCCAAAACAAAAAAAAGACCAAAACCAAACATAAAAGGGCAACGTAAAATAAAACACGAAACCACAGAAGGATTAAACCCAGCGCTTCTGCAGCTCCCTGTTGAGTCCTGGGGGAGACCAGCAGAGACGGGGGGTCTGCAGCAGCCAGCGCTGACGATCAGAGTTACAGCTGGGTCTGACGCCTGCGAGGAGCCAACAGCACGGTGAAACAGCACACGCATCAGCACGGTCCAGAGCAGCCTTGTTTGACCTCTGGGAAACTGGCACAGCTCCCCCGAACTTCACCCACCAGATCTGGGTGCTGAATACCTGCTTGTCCTTCCCCTGGCTTGGCAAATTGGCTGGACGAGGGAAAGGAAAACACATTTCTGGCGTGGCTGGAGGCGGGCTCTGCTGTGCGGAAGCCTTTTGAGGATGCAACGGGCTGCATCATGGCTCTGCGGAGGTTTTTAATTTTTTTTTGTAGTGTGAGGCTACCAGCTGGGTATGCAATGTTTGTTCGGGTGTAATCGGATGGGTCTGCTCTCTCCAGGCAAGGTAAATAAACGTAGGCAGCAGGGAGAGTGCTTAGTGCTACCAGCGTGTGGTGGGGGCCCTACACACAAGCTGAAGGTTTTTACAGAGCCCGCTGTGTTCGGGCTCACGTTTTACACCCCGCTCTTTGTCAACTGCACGGAGCGAAATCAGAACTGTGTGTACTTGTGCAAAGAAACCACAGGGGACCTAACTCAAAGGAGGGGGAAAAAAATAAGGAATAAAAAAAAAAAGGCAACGGACTTAAAAATAAGCAGCATTCAGGCAGCTACTCCCCAGAGGGGCTTCGCACACGTCACCCGGCAGGCATGGCTCCAAGCCGGCCTCCGCTATGGCCCCCAGGCCGGCTGCCCGCGCCCCACAACTGCCATGCGCCTCACCTACGGGTGCTGCCGCGGCGGTCAGGTGGGCTGTGGGGTCGGCAGGAGCCATCTCTGCGCCAGCCTGGGCTTTGCTGAGATCCATCTGAGACAGCAGCTTGCCAGGAGAGGCGGCGCTGGAAGCTGGGGCGGCCAAGTTCCCAACTGCACCGTCCGGAGCCTGGAGGGGTTAAAGGAACGGAGAGCTGCTGGGAGCGGCCGCGGCGCTGCGAGGAGCGCCAGGACCCCAGGTGGAGCGGGGTTCGACCATCGCTGGGGGGCTGCAGCCGTTCCTCGGGGCCTGAGCTGTCCCTCACCTCAAGATCAGAGCGCGCCTCCTCCCTGCTTCTTCTAGCCTTGCCCTCACTCCCATCAGGCACGTCTAAACTCCAGGCAGGATCCGCACCACCGCGGATCCAGGGGACTCCGTCCCCACCGCGGGCTGCCAGGGAGGCCAGGCCTGCTCTCGTGCTCTCTGCGGCACCAACGGAGCAACCACCAGGAACTGGAGCTCACACACAAGTCCCAGAGCACACAGACCTGCTGTGAGAACAAGGTCTGTACTGCCAGCACCAGCAAAGACTGGACGCGGCACACGCCGTCCTCGGCACCTGAAGAGCTCCCCAGGTGCCAGAGGAAGACTTCAAGTCCTTCTGGTGTCCACCGGGTGCTTACAAATGTCCAGCACTGGGATAACCGGGCAGCTTGGATTCGTGTCCTAAGGCACACGTGGCCTTTGGGGACTGGCAGGCTTCAGGCAACTCGCTCTCCTCCACCAGTGACAAACATCACCAACAACGGCTTAGCTCCAGTCCGAGCCCTTCCCACCTGGCGCTCGTGCAGGTCACAGCCTGCTCCTCCACGCCCTGCGCAGCAATTTGGTGGTGCTCCATTCGTTTGAACTAATTTCTGCCCCGGGAGGCAAGAAGATCAGACTCCAACAAGGGGTGGTACAGCCACCACCAGCACGGCTGGAGGCTCCTCGCTTGCCTCGTGCCGTTTAGGGGAGATCCCTGCCCGCAGCTGAAACCAGCACCTCAGCTCACAGCTCTGGCCGTTGCAATGTAAATGGTTTTCTGCCTCGTGGCAGGACAAGACCACAATCCAGCATCAGCATCGCTACATTTTACAGAGCTGCTACCGGGATACAACCACGCTGCAGAGAGGAACTCACACAGAAAGCACGGCTCAAACCACGGTGGAACTGTTCCTTGAAAACAGAAGCTGAAGCTTGCTTGTATTTTCCCTTTAATGCCACCCAAACACTCTTTTGCTTTTCTTACTGTGCTACTCGCAGAAAACACTTGCGCCAAACTCCCCGGGAAGATTCCTCAGCCTCCTGCCTCCCCTGTAAGGCCCGTGGGGGAAGGAAGAGTTACCCACTCAAACTGCATCTCAGCTGCTACAGGCATCGCCCCAGCCCCCAGAGCTTTAAATCACAGCCCATGCGTGGGCTTCACGCTTCCTGCACAGGCACAGAGGAGCCTGTCAGCTGGAATTTCAAAGGAAACCCAACCAACAATGGCTTTGGCTACTGCTGAAAACACAAGAGTTTAAGCTCTGGCATAATCCCCCCCGAGCCTTTTGTAAATTTGCTCTTTTACAGGAAGCCCTGGTGGATTACGTAATCCTATGTGCTAAAGGTACACACAAGCTGATGTCAAGGGCTATAATTAGTTACAAAAACACACAGCTCATTCCATTTCCTGTAAAAGCCTGCTTTCAGTTTGCTTTTGAAGCAGCTCTCACAACCGACCACACAATTAAGCACTGCCTTGAACACACAAGCTCAGCACTGTACGTCCCAGCAGCCTGCAACCAGCTCTGCAGCTTCTAGGGCCAGCCAGGCAGTTTCAGGTGTCGCTGCCTGAAAACACGACCCCACAAAGGCACCCACCAACCGCCGAGCAGTCTGTGCCAGGTCTCATTTCACCTCCGAGCTGCTGCTCTGCCAGATGGATTTCCAGCATCTCAAACAGGTACCAAAGGGCACAGACAAGTCAAGGAGGAAGGACGCGGATGCTCCCGGATCTCGGCTTTACCAAGCAGCAAACCAGGAGCCTGTGTGGAAACCACTGGCAACGGGGGACGCAAGGCCAGCCCTGAAGCAGCACGGGACAAATTAAGGACTCGCGGCTGCTGTTAATACTTACCCAGCTCCATCCAGAGGCTTGACCTGTAGACGATGCCTCCCTACACACCTCAGGGCTTTGAGCAACCCTGAACAACCTCGGCAGGCCGCAGCAAGGAGCAGAAGCGCGCTCCCTGCCTCCACGCCACGAGCTGCCTCCCTGACAGAACTGCAGGGCTTCGCCTACAAGGCAAAGATTGCTCCGTGTCTCCTCCACCAGCTCACCTGCCCCAGGCTGCGTGAGCAGTATCCAGAGCAGAAAAACCCTGCGTGCAGGAAAACAGAGCCCTGGCCACGCTGGAGAGACCTCGGCATCCTCCAGTGCCCTCAGCCTTCAGCGCCAGCTTGTAGGAGCTGGTTGATCCCCGCAGCCCTCGCTCCATGCTCACCTGACTGCCCAAGCTGTAGCGTTTATCACTCTGGGAATTTGTTCTTTTGTCTTTGAACTTCTGCTTCCCTGCAAATGTCTGTCTCGAATCACTACTCAGCTCCTGCCGGGCAGTCAGTTGTACCCCAAAGTTTTTAGGCTGGGGGATGTTGCTGGCACCTCTTTGTCCCCTCTTTGCGGGCTCCTCTGATGACCCCGAGCTAAAGCCCAGTTAATTCAGAGCTCCTGGTAAGTTTCAAAGCTTTCATTTACCTCCAAAGCTCGCTGCTTTGTTGTACTGTCGGACCCTCAACAGTTCAGTTTGTGGTTCCCTTCAGGCTGTTCAAAAGGAAATTGTTTCTGAGCATCCCAGGCTCCCCAGGGCAGTGGTCACAGCCCTAAGCCTGCCACAGCTCCAGAAGCCCGTGGACAACGCTCTCAGATGCAGGGTTTGATTTTTAGGGGGTCCTGTGTGGAGCCAGGAGTTGGACTGCATGCTCCTTGGGTGTCCCTGCCAGCTTGGGATGGTTTTATGGCAGACCAGCCAGGTGCTGCCTCCTGCACTGCTCACCCTCAGACAACCAGCCCGCCCTGCAACGCCTCCTTCAGTCCCATAAGGCAGATTACAGGGCTGCCTGTAAATCCTACATCCTGCCAGGATAATGCCTGCAGGAGAGGCCCGAATGCTGTGCAGAGCTGGAGCTGGGATCATGGGGAAGCCACCTGAGCTTGGGTTAAACCTTGCTGACAGCACATCACTGCCACCACTCACCCAATGTCCCAGCAGGGCATCGGAACCGATCTTGCTACCCTCACATTTATGGATCCATCTCCAAACTGGCAGTGATTTAGGACAGAGCCCAGGGACACATCTGTAGCAAACCTACCACATCAGCTACCTCCAAGTGTTGGGGTGCAGAGGTCTGCGTTACCGTACCCAAGACCACTGCCTTCACCACCACCACAACAACAAATTAAAAACAACCCTCTCCAACTTCTTGTGCTCTCAACTCATCTACACTAAGTCTTGTCCTGGGAAGCTGGGAGGCAACCAGGACCCTTCTGAGGCAGTACCTGGCACACCTCTAGCATGGACCAGCAAAAGCATTTCCTTCTGTCAGTGATCCACCACCACAAGGAGATCTGCTGTGAACAGACAACTTTGGAGCACGCACTGAGCACTTTGTGTATTGGTTTTAACAGCACAGCAACGAGACGGGGCAGAAGATGAGGTCCTGCAGTAGGAAAGAGTCCAGCACCCTGACCCCTGCTGTCACATCGGGGCACCTGAGAGTCAGGAGCAGCATTTCCAAGAGGAAGACTCCCCCAGACAGCACAGCCGACCCACTCTCCTGCCTGCACAGACAGGACAGACGCTGCAGCAGCAGCTCTCCCCCTCACACCAAGCCCTGTTACTGCCAGGAGAGCCCAGAGCTGCAACAACAGTTTCCATACTGATATCAGCATTAGGAACTAGACAGAGATTTCCTCGGTGTGGGACCAGCAGGACACCGAGTACGATCTCTGGAGGAGACGACCTTGCTGCTAACAGATGTGAAGATAAGCTGGGTCCTCTAACCACCACCTTGCAAGGCCCCTCTGTGCACAGCCTCAGCAAAAGAACAAGGCTCAAACCCAGGGGAGATGCCATGACCAAGAGACATCTCCCCAGGACAGCCGTTCCTGCTCGTGAGCTTTCTCTGATCTCAGCAAACGCTCTCTCTAGGGAGGAGACGCCGAGGATTACCTGAGGGGCCTGCGTCTGCATGGGCTGCTCGTCGAGCTGGGGCTGCACAGCCCCCATGGCAGCCTGGCTGAGCGTGGTCACTCGGCTGGGCTGCCCACGCAGCGTCACAGTAATGGTCGTTGGGGCCTTCAAGCCTGGAAAACACAAGCGAGACATCCCTGAAGCACAGAACTGCGGGGCCACCTTCACCCACGGGGGCTGCATCAGGAGTCTCTTCCCAGGAGGGGAAGCTCCCAAGTTGCTACCACATGCAGCTTTGCACAGCTACAGCTCGGAGCACCACAAAGGCGAAATAAACTTTGGAAATACCAGGCCTGGGGTGCTCCAGAAGCCTGCAGCGCTTGCTTGCCTCACCTGCTGCCTGGTTGGAGATCTGAGCCAAGCCAGGGAGGCTGCTGGCCAGCTTGGCCAGTCCCCCGTTGGTCAGCAGCTGGTGAATGGCCGTGGGTTTCCCGCTCGCCGAGGCTCCCACAGACAAGGAGGTGGCGACTGGGATGGTGCGGACGATCGTGCCCGTGCCTGTGGTGATGGCACTCAGGTTCTGGAGCGGTGTGGATGTCTTCACAGCTGAGGTCTGGAAGGAGAAGCAGAAGCACTCAGCACCTGGGAGGACTGGCGACGATGGGATGGCACAACCTCTGCCTCCCGCAGGAGCTAGAAGCCAGGTGGAGAGTTTCCACACTTCATCCTGGCGGCTGCAAGCAGGTAAAGCCGTCCCTTCCAGTCTGCATGCACTCATTTCAGCCTGAAAGCACAACTGGGAGAAAGGCTGGCTCCGCTTCTACTGAGGCCCCTCAGACTGAAAGGATGGGGAGCACTGCCTGACGGGATCACAGGACAAGAGGACAGATTGCTGATCCTCTCCTCTCCATTCTCCAGACCCTTATCAGCATTTTTAGGTGGCTGCCAAGCCCACTTTTGAGTACAATTTCCCACAGCCCCATTCCCTGGAACCAAGGCCGTTTACAGGAACCCTTATCCTCATCACCTGTCAAACCTGGGGCACATTACTGCAGCTGCAGCTCACACCTAGCACCACTCGTCTCTTCTGGTCCTACACCACACATTATCTGGGCTCCAGCTTCCTCCACGTCACCCCCGCACAGCTTCCTTCTAGAGAGCAACCTCTGGTGTTTGCAGGCTGAGTACCTGCACGGGCGATCCAGCAGCAGCCACGCTGGCAGGAAGGGCTGACGACTTGGTCCCGATGTCCTGCAGGCTGAAGCTCAGCCCTTGCAGCAGGCTGCTGGCAGATGCTGCTCCTAGAAAAGAGGAAAGAACAAAGAAATTAGCCTTGGAGAACTAACCACCATGGAATTCTAGGTCTGTCACACAGCAGGGCCTGCAGAACTGTCCTTTGAAGAGCAGCATCCCAAGGAGCCTGTAGGGATGCTCCAAGTTACCCCATGAACACAGCCCAGCACGTTTCACTGCTGCAGCGACCAACGTCATCTCTGAGAGAGGGGAGGCAACGTACGAGTGGGCAGGAGCAGTCGTACTGCCAAAAGGAGGTTGTGTTTGGTATCTCGAGGCATCGTGACATGAAAACGATGCAATTAACAGGTTGTTGAACCTTCAGCCTCATTTATAGCATCCCTCTGGCCCTCCACGGGCTCTGAAGAGCAAAGCACTACCAGTGCCACCTCGGCCACTGCAGGGCCGAACCCAAAGCAACCAGTGAACGCAAGAAAGAGGATCCCCTGAATGATTTGGAACCTGGTTTACCTTTTACATTCACAAGAGACAGGTACCTTGGAGGGCACTGGCTGGCTGGGCCTGCATGCAGTGGGCGCTGCTGGCTACCAGCCTGCTCTGCAGGGCATGGAAAGCGCTGGGCGCCGTGCTGCTGGGGATCACGGCAGACGGAGCAGGGCTCATGGAGGAGGTTTCTGTTGCTGAGCTCAGCCTACAAAAGAAGAAGAGAAAGGCACCTCTTAGTGATAAAAAGAGCAACGCAAGATGGCTTTGACAGCACGCTGTCAGCAACCGAGCAGGGCTTCTGGAAGCGTTAGGTGGGGAGGTGATGAGCTAAAAAAATCCAAAGCAAGAGACATTTCCCTGTGTCCACTGCAGCACCTGGGGCAAAATCCGTGCATTTCCAGCTCAGAAGGAAGGTGCCGCAAGGGCTGTGCCACCCTGCACAACACGATCTACCTTGGAGTGAAATTTTTCCCATTAAAAAAATCAACTTTCTATCTGAGGACAGCTCTTCCTCTCCCCACCCAGATCAGCTGGGGTCCAGTTCTCCAAAGCATGGTTTAAATTAAAATGGAAAACAGCGATGTGAGAGATTGTCAACACCACATTCGTTCCTCAGAAGAAATCCCAGTGGCCCGTTAACTTCAGAGCCAATATTGAGAATTCTTTCGCTATCTTTGGAAAAAAAATGCTCAACTATCAAAGAACGAAGACAACACTGAATTTTTGGCAAAGACAACGGCACAGTCATTCAAAAGACAAACATCAGCAGTTCTGCAGCAAACTTGGAGTTGATAAACCATACAGGAACAGCCCAACAGCCACATCACCTTCCGCATCTGCCCATTTCCACCACTCTCAGATTCGACCACCAGTTGACAAATAGTTTTTGGGAGCCCACGTGTCTCCCATTCTTCAGAGAAATCCAGCCATAAGCAAGCTACCAAGAAGCTCCACGCACAGAAAGCACCACGCTGTGGTGCTTCATTCACACCAGCAGCCTCTCAACGAGGCGCAGGGCTTACAAAACCAAAGCTGCACTCACTTGGAGGTGGTGAGCAGTCCGAAGGGCTCCTTCACTCCTGACACGGACTGGCCGACAGCCATGGGGACCGGCTTTCCGGAGACAACTGCAAAATAAAAAGAAGAAACCTAACTCTCCCTCCTCCACGAGGCTTGAGGGATTCCCTGTCTCACGCACTACCCCCAGGCACAGCCCAGAGCTGCTGGCCACGGGCTCATCCTGCTCACAAGACCTCTTCTCAAGGAAACCTCCACTGCAGCCATGAGCACGCACTGGAGGCACCGCACTACAGCAGGTCGGGAGTACCAGAGAGAGCAGAGTTGTGAATAAAACCAGAAAGCTGTCGTTGTCAGAGCGTGACGACAGGCAGGACTCAAGGAACCGGCTCAAAGTCTGACAGCAGCGGCCGCTCAGGCCCTCACCACCAAACGCAATTCTCTCTCCTAAGCGTCACCTCCACTAATCCCCTCCTCCTTGTCCTCACGGCACAGAGCTACGCCTCGAGCGCTCGGTTAGGGTCTGGCTGGCTGCTGGAGCTGGATTTTGTAAGCATTCTTTACAGACACTTTACAAAATACACAGGGATGCGGCGAGTCACAATAATAGTTTATTGTGTCACAATATTTGTTTATCGCGGCCTTTGGGATACAACTGCATTTGGCTCGTGCATTCCTCCTGCTCACGCACGGTTAAGAGGGAATTCTCGTTTGGTTCGTGTTTACTTCTGCAACTCATTTCCTTTCTGTGGAAAGAAGTAAAGTTTGGAAAATTAAAAAAAAAAAAAATGATTCCGGAAACCAGAGATCCTCAAAGCTGCCCGAAGATGAACTGTAACCCTAAGAAAGGATGTGTATTTATTAGTTAATTCTCACATTTCAAAACAACCGTTAATTAACCAAGAAATCCTTCTAAAGGAACACGGTTACTTCTCAGCTTGGAAAACCCTCTGATTTCCTAACGCTTCAAACGGAGACGCTGACCTTCCAGCCCTGCACTGCACTGAGCTAGCTCTAAAAACAAGCATCAGCGTTACGCAGCTGGGCTCCGAGGTGAGGAAGTCCTTTGCACGAGCACGGAGAGCAAGAAGGCAAAATCCTCTGAGTACAGGAGCGAGAGCAGCCAAAGCTTCTGCCCTCCTCACGAAGGCTCGAGGGGAAGATGACCGAGCACGTCACCTCTTCTTGGACAGAAGGACCTCTGCAGCGCCCGTGGCAGTGGGTTTGCTCAGCCCCGCAGGCAGGAGAGGAGCTGCCATTTGTTAGCACGTGTATGAAGGGCAAATTGTGCCGGATTTTAGGTGACTGCACAGCCCCAAGGGGCACTTGGCTGAGTTGTGAAGTCTTCCAGAGGGAGGAAGATCGCCGTCATCCATAACGCGTTCCTGGGGAGAGCCTTGCTTCCACTGCGGGGGACACGCAAGCAGGCAGCAGAACCGGAGACCCGCACGACCTACGTGGAGCGAGGCCTTGCCAGGAGCAGCACCTCGAAGCCTCACAGGAAGGCACAAAATTCACCTTGCAGTTCACCAGGCTGCCGTCAGGCACCTTGCTGAAGCACGCGACCCAAACTGCTATGGAAAACGTCCTGGCTACGCGCTGCCAGCCCCCACGCATCCCCAGCTACCCCCTAGAGCACCACATCGCACCTCGAGCCTCCGTCTCCTTCCTGCAGCTGCCTCCTCAAAAAGCAGAAGACCAGAGCTCCCCTCCCCTCCCCACGCCGTGCCCCGGAGGAGCTGGGTGCCTCCACGACCCGCTCTCTGGCTACCAAGCGGCTTTGCAATCGCAACTCACTTTCTGCCTGGGTGGTGAGGGGTGCTCCGTTCCCCACGCCCGCAGCATCTCCGTGAGAGACAATGGTCACCTTGATTTTGGCTCGTTTGGAAGTTTTGCTGCACTGGGTCGGGCTGGGGGCCTGATGCCTCTTCAGCTGCACGCGCACATCGTCTCTCTCAGCCCCTTCCGAGTGCTCTGAGGAGACTGGAACTAGGGGACACAGAAGTAGCTTTTTGAAACTGACGGCCGATTCCTCGAGGTCAGTGCTGCTCCGAGGTGCGGAGAAGGGACACATGCCCATGCACACTTCCACAGCTCCCTTCATGCCAGCCTTGCCCATCTCCCATGCACCAGGACCCCTCGCTTCTCCTTTTCACCACCTGCGCTGACTCCTGCGTGCCCTACGCTGCTGCCTCAGGGTCAGCGCTTAGCTCAAGCTGCTCACAGGCATACAGAACCTGTCTTGCCCTCTGCAGCGAAGAAAAAATGGATGCCTACGGTAATAACACATCTTCACATGAACACATTTCATTTCAAAGCACAGTGCAATCGCTCCTGGCATCAGACCCTTCCAGCATCCCTAACTTCCAGACGAGGGGGACGAAGGTGCAGACTCGCAGAGCTGGTGCAGGCGTGCTGTCAGTGCTGGGGTTAGAGAGGAGGTGTTTGTGTGCCTGTCATTCAGCACGTCCCTTCCAGCGCTCAGAAATGTCCCTCAGAGGGCTGGACAGGAGCGTACAGGTGGCCGGGAGGCGCTAAGCGAAGCAGCCATGAGCACAAGAGGTGCTGCAGCAAAGCCAAGCCCCACGCACCCCACGCTGCGTGGCACTAGGGAGAAAAGCAGCAAGCTGAAGATTTCTCTTCCACGCCAAGGGCTCCTTCTGCTGTCGTGTCCTTTTGACCCACCACATCTGTTTCATTCTGCCTACAGCATAAGCTTGCTGGGGAAAGGGTTGTCCAAAAAGCACAGAGCCCGCAACAAGTGCTTGTAGGTGGCACAGGGACAGGAGGGGGTCACAAGACAGGATCGATGGCACAAGGACAAGAGGGGTTACCCCACCCGTCCGTTCTCTGCACACCCCACTGCCGGTGCATGGTCACCCAGCCCTGAGCTGAAATGCTGGTGGAGCAAATGAGAGCGTGGATCTGCCTCCTACTGCAGCCTGGCAGCGCTCACAACCACAGCCCTGCTGCTACCTGCAGCACTGGGACAAGCTCCGGGGAGCCCTCTCCACCTGGAGCTTTCACAGGGAGCCTCGAGGCAGCCAACTCCCTGCTGATAAACGTCCTGGGCTTCCAAGTCACCAGCCTGGAAGCCAAGATATAGGCATCTTTTTGTTTATATAGCTTATGTACAACATGTCCACAGATGTGCTGTGTACATGCATTTATTCCTCTCCCTGCACACCCCACTACCTGCGTGCTGGGACAAGGCTGCGCCCAAAGCCCTCGGTGTCAGGCGACTCAGCAGTGTGTCAGGGCTGCTCTGCTCCCCAGGAGAAGCTCCGAGCCTGCTGTGCTGCTACTGCTGCAGACCCACGGCTGGGACGTGTGAATTGGTCACACTGGTGCACGCTCCCACACCTCCTGCTCGACTGCGAACACGCTCGGACAGAAACACTGCCCAGAGGGACCTCACCCAGCGTGCACGGACTGCAGGCACCAAAGCCCCCCAGGGTGCCACAGTGAGTGCCACCAGCAAGGCAGGACGGGGAAAGGGCACATGCACAGGCAGTGGCGTTGGGAGCCTCTCAAAGCAGTGAGCAGCGACCCCAAGTCCCTCCTGGTCACCACGAGCGAGAGCAGAGCCTGCTGCTTGCCGCAGAGGCAGCCCACGCCGCACAGGGACACTGCTGCAAGGGGCTGGCTGCACCCGCACAGCCCCAGCTGCCTACCTCATGGCTCAAGCAGCTGAGCCAGCGCAGTAACGAGCCCTGAGGTGTTAACGACCTTCAGTCTTAGCAAAAGGCAGGGCAGGCTGAAGCCAGAGCATCCCCGACAAAGCATCCAGGCACCCGACTCGGCCACTGTGGTTTCTCTTCCCCACAGCAAGCACAAAGCTCCACGTGAGCTCCCAGGCTCAGCTCTACTCACGGGGAGACCAGCAGGTCTCTTGAAAACAGGGCTCGAGCGAGGAAGAAACCTTTAAAGCCACCACCTCGGGCTTTGTGCCTCAGGGCTTTGTCACCATGGGTGTGCACACGTTTGGACTGCGTCTTGTGTGTGTTCGGTGTGCCAAAACAGCACGGACATCTCTGCATCCCCAGCAATTAAAAGCAGCAGCACTGGGGGTGCTGCAGGCATTTGTCACCCCCAGCAGTGCTCTCAGCTCCCGGGGTCACCTGAGCTGAGCATGGCCACCCCACACGGCAGCGCAGCCTCCCAGAGCCTTGGACATCAAGCTCTCTTCCTCCCCTAGCCCCAGGTCTGCCCAGTCACTGCCTTCTGAGCCACCAAAACGCGCTGTTATTCACACTGCACACCCTGCCCCTCAGTGCCCAGCCCTCGGAGCACCTCACGTGCTGACCTCCACCTCGGGGTGCTCCAGCACCCAACCAGGAGCCCACAGGATCAGCGACTGCTCCCCTCGGCCTGTCTCCTGCTCAGCACAGCCAAACCTGTCAACAAACTCAATCCTTTCCATCCTTCTCCCACCACACCACCATCACCCCACAGCCATCCCTCTCCCTGCTCTTCTCTAGCTCCCTCTGGCCAAGAAACGCTGCTCCAGCCTCTCCGTCTGCCCCTTCCACTCGGGAGCTCCTCGCTTCCACGCCCAACAGCCACCCTGCAGTAAGGAGCTCCACCAGCATGCAGTCAGTCTTCAAGCTTCCCAACAAGTCACCACACCGTCCACAAAGCTTTAGTTTGGAGCAGAGCTGCTGCCAGGTTACAGCAGCATTTACCTCCCGGGGCAGGGGAAGGGGAGCTCGGGAGGCGTTAGTGCTCTCAGCTAGCACGCGAGCCGTTTGCTTAAGCTTCAGATACAGCAATGAGAAAGCAAAAAAAGCAGGGGACGAGGGGACACGTTGGGCCACATCCCCCAACCAATGCAAGGGAAGAGGAAAATGATGAGAGAAGGAAGCCGGGAGACAGAGAAAAGGAGGGAGATGGAGAGAGACAGAGAGAAGTGAGGAGATACTCACCAAAGAGACATGAAGAGGTGCCAGGAGGAAGAGCTTTCCTCACCAGCATGTTTTGTTTCAGAAAAGCAGCAAACTGAGCTGAAATGAATCAGAGAGAATTACAGTATCACAGCCCGGCTCTGCAGGGGGGCAGCGACCTCCAGGAACACCACTGCGACGCGCAGAGACCTGGCAGCAGGCAGGCAGACAGCTCAGGGCACGAGGAGACACGCTCAGCTCCTCTCCGCATGGCAGCGCAGCGCATCCCGCGCCACGCCGGGCATCGCCCCAGCTTCTGCAGCGTCCCAGCAGCACGAGCCCTCTCCAGCCCCACAGCCAGCGCGTCCCTCACCACCTGCTGCCACGACACAGGCACGGACAGCACGCCGCAGCAGCGCTCCTCACTAAACGAGGCAAACCGTCCTCCTGCCTCCCTTGCGCTAGCTAGAACCTTTCCCCTCGGCTACGACAACGGAGGAACAGAGTTCTTTAGTCCAGGAGCTGCGAAACTACGAGATCCAAGCTTGAAGTTCCTGCTGGAGCCTAGCCTGAGCAACACAAAGACTTTAGAGAGTGCGTGGTCGCACTGCTGCAGGAGACAACAAGTCTGTTCAGGTCTGTCCTGAGCAAAGGAACGAGGCCGGAGGGGAGGATGAGAACTATTCCCCACTCCTGCTGCTTTGGCCAGAAAGGATCCTCAGCGACAAAACCCTTACCTACAGCCAGAGCTGTCACAACCAGACTGAAGCTGCACAATAAGGTTTTTAATCAGCATCCGACAGGACAAAACCCCATAGCTGAAGCAGTTCAGAGTGGGTTTTCCTCTGCTGTTCCATGCAGGATGGCTAATTACCAAAGGCCCACTGCTCCAGTCACAATTCCGTAGCCTCAACCATCACCTGAGAACCTTCTATCTCCCTCCCAAGCAGCCTGGAGACACCAGTCAAGGGGCTCACACCCAAAAGGGAATCAGAGCACGGCTACGTAGCGGTTTTGTCAGCCAGAGCACGTGAAAATCCTTCCCACTTGGAACAGCAGCGAGGCTCCGTGAGCTGCAGAAACACCATCTCCAACCTAATTTCAACCCCCTACAAGCTGCTGCCTTCAGCTGACAGGAACGGGGAACTGAGCTGCAGAGCAAACTGCCACGGGAAGCTTGGAGTTCACGACAGGACTCAGAAGACAAAACCTGAAAGGGTCGGGGCAGATAAAGACCAAAACTCCAGGTGCTCGGAGGGAAGAGGGTGGAAAAGCCGCAGGAGGTTACCTTGTGCCTGCTTGTGTGTCAGGATAGTGTCCGTCCTCTGCACCTGCCTCTTGAGCAGCTGCGTGGTGCTGATCTGGGTGGGCTTCTGGATGGAGGACACCGCAGCCATTTTAGTCTTGGGGCTCGACGTGGGGCTGCTGGAGACGCTGGACAAGTCCTGCTCAAAGAGAAGGAACACCTTACTCCCGCGTTTCTCTGAGGAGAGGCAATCCTAACCCTCAGTGCAGGCAAGAACGTGCATCCCTCTGCTGAAGCAGGTCTAAATCCAAAGGTTCCTTTGCCCCTTCAAAAGCCATTAGTGCTTTCACATCCTCTTGCGTCCCTCTTCCAACCCTTCCACACCTCAGCAGCACACAACTCAGCCTTCCCCACTCGCCATATCCCAGAGGGAGCCCCTACCTCTGAGCCCGACGGTGAAGCGGGCACTTTGGCTGCTGGTGAGGTGGGCCTGCTGGTTCTCTCCGGCAAATCAAACGACAGATCCCTCCGGGTCGAGTCGCGCGGCTTCTTCTTCTTCTCAGCGTCCAGGTCACGGGGATCAGAGCCCGAGTGGCTCTCCGCTCGAGTGAGGACTCCAGTCAGGAAGTCAGCTATTTCATCCTAGGCAGGATGAAACTAATCGTTAGGCTGTGCAGCGTGCAGGTCTCTAAATAATTCAGCTTCACAGCTAAAATTGAAGAAAAGAACTGAATGTTCTCAAAGAAAAACTGATAGGGCTCTCTGGATTTAATATTCCACAAACAGAAACCCGCAACCCTTGAAGGCAGACCTTGATTTCTCATCAAAGCTCCTAACTCCATTGATTTCTGACACACGGAAGAGAAATGTGATGGTTTCTCCAGTGCTCCCCAAAGTACTGCTTGCTTCCCCAGGCAGAGGAGAAGACTCAGAAGAGTGATCTTTGCTTAAAGTACACAAACAGGAAGCTCACATCTCTCCTGCTGTCGGAGGACAACCACTTCAAAAACCACTTGAGAGAGATTACGTTTGTTCAACCAATACTGGCAGCGAGGTTGTAACTTGTGATCAGAGACATTTCAGCAGGGGCCTTTTACAGGTACAGCTGTACAGGGAAGATTTCTGTCTTTACCTGGATGCACCTGTCCACCATACTCTGGGTCAGGCCTTCTGACTTCTTTTTGGCTTTGCTTATCCTAGTAAAAAAATAAAAATAAAAAAATAAAACACGTGGAAGCCAACAAATATTGTTTTTCCCCTTTCACACTCCCTATATGATTCTTCACCAGAGAATTAAACTCAAACGATGGCCGGTTTGCTCCCTTACACAGTTTGACCCTACAGAGTAGGGTACTAGCCAAATCCATTAGTGCTCAACTCAAGAGCACCGTCTGCTGGCAAGACGAGATTCATCCTCAGAAGTGCTGAGAAAAGCTTTGGGGACAGCAACAAGGGCCCAGCATCGCTCAGTTTACGACTAAAGCTTCTTGCAAAGCAAATACATTTCCTTTCCTTCAGAGCTTTGTCTTCAGACCGCTATCAGAGTTTGACTTTTCTTTCTTTCCTCTCCCTCAGTAACTATTCCTGCTGTGGATTTCTGACTTTGACAGTGCTCCAAAAATATTGTTTGCATTGTTGGATCCAGCTCTAGCATCAGGCTAAACCTGTTTTTATACACAACTTGCTCCAGTTTTTGGTGCAGTTATCTCAGACACACAAGTGTGACTGGAGATCAAGCTCCAAAGTTCACTGAAACCTTCAGCACCTCCTGCAAGGCTCCTGGAGCCTCCCTTACCCCGATACTGGACACAGCCTCCATCAGTTGCACGCTCCAGAGCCAGGGTGGCAAGAAAAAGCAGATACCTGCTCTAGTGTCATACCTACTGTGCTCTTCTGCTTCCCACTGGGAGAAGCAATGTGGATTTATCCCAGAAAAACCAACCAACCATCTCTCTATCCAGTACACTGGGCTTTGAACAACTGCTTGCTTTGACAGAGCATTATTAGGCAGGGCCAAGTTTTTCTGTAAGCAGCACACTCAGGTGTTGCCCAGGGCTTCAGGGCAGAGCATCCACCTCACAGGACATCACCTGAGATTGTCGTCTGCTCCTCCCACCACCACCATGCTGTTATCAGCTCGGATTTTCTCCCGGAAATCTTCCATCGCTTCGATGTTGCACTGCAGGGAATTCTGACCGATCACAAAGAGGACAGGGGTCTTCATCTCCAGGAGGGGGTCATCGATGTCCTGCAAGAGCAAGGGCAACTGTAATTCAGAAGGGCTGTTCCAGGATGCAATCTTTGGGGCCAAACACATTTCTGAAGCATTTCCCAAACATTCCCAAACAGGTAAGCACTTCCCAACAGGAAAGCATGTGCCATGGAGGAGCAGGCAGCACTTCACACACGATCCCAGTGCGTACTAACTGCATCCTGGAGGAAAGGAAATGATGAACTGCATGGTTTGCCTGGACAAGGTTGCACATCTCAGATACCCTATTCCAACTCACCCTTCCTCTTCTGAGCTTTTGCCACACAAACCCAGGACAAAGCTGAAGCAGTGCCAACAGCACGTCCACTGGCAGTGAAGCTCTCCAGGGTGAGCCCCGATGGGGTTTATGCAGTCATCCTAAAGAGAACTCTGCTCAAGCACTGCATCCTCCCTAACAAATGTCTTTTACACAGGGCTGATAGGGATTTCCACTACAGTCTCAGAACTGGTTATTTCACCAGCACAACCGTAACCATTCCCAACACGGTCACAAACTGATCAGCTAGCAAAGGATTAATTTGGGATCCACGTAAATGACTTTAAGTCACCATCTCTGGTGCCAAATAACACAGTCAACGAGCGACACTTGTGTAAGACCCAAGGAAGGAGCTGCAAAACCACGTTACAGGACGGACAAGCAAACGCAGGACTTCACACGCCTGCTATTGCATCAGGAAACCTGTTACAGATGCAACACTTCTGCCTGCTGGGCGCATCCCCTCCAAACAAAAAAATCACAGACACATTCCTTAAAAATCTTCCAGTTATCACTGGACTTCCAAACCACATTCTATGAAACAGTCTACGGAGGTTAAAAAACAAACAACTCTTTAAGTGGCACCCTCATCCCCTTCAGTCCTTACCCCTCTGGGGCCATCAACTGTTAGAAGAGGGAATCCAAGGCACACAACTGCAGTGACGTACTCCATCACTGAAACCTGAGTAGAAAAGCAACAACAGTCAGCATCCGCACAGTCCTCTGCTGTAAAGGTCACTTTGCTAGGCTCAGGGCACGGAGATCTCTCACATATTTAGACTCTGCTTAGGTGCTTAAAAGGACTGGGTGGGGAAAACACCAAGGAACTCAAACTCCTTTATGCCCCCGTGGCCAAAAAGGACACATCTCTAAGCCAGGCCTCAGCAAGAGGAAAGAAAATAGAATAATAATTCTCCAGAGCCTCAAAGGCACCAAACACTGAACTGAAATTTTCAAATCATCTGAGCACATGCAAACGAAACAGGCACTTACGTGACAGGCCACCAAGGCACCCGTGTTCCACCCGATCAGGATGATCGGCTTGTGAGAGAAGTGGTTGTGAATCTACGGGAGAAAAAGGACAGCGATGGAGGGACAGACAACGGGACGCTGCCAATGGGCCCCGCAACACCTGCAGGCGAGGGGGGCACAGACTCGTCCTGCTCTTACCTCTGCCACTTTGCTCCTCACCGCGCCAATCATGTGCTCGAGACACTGCAGCACTCCCACCCCGCTGCCGTTGTTCAGCAGGTGGGTGGCGATGGGAATCACCTGTCATTTGGAACGAAAAATGAATAAATAACAAAGGCACAACAGGCACCAGCAACAGGCACAGGCTAAACCAGTTTATACACAACTTTGTGCTTCGTCTCTCCCGTGGAATTCTCTTCTAGCTACCAAAAACCAGATGAAATTCGCTCCAGAGACAACCTCTGCTGCTCACCTCACCCCTATACCCCCAGTATGCCCAACACACAGAGCGCTGCAAGCAGCTCTGTATCCAAGGTGACCCATAGCCTCCCTCCTCCAACCTCTTCCTACTGGAAAACTCAAATTCTTAATAGAATGATACAACCTAAACTGTTGGCTTTGGATGGCAAGTCTCCTGACATGACACCAGATAAATCAGATCGGGCAACTTCAGCCCAATTTGTGCCTTAGCTGCCAAACACTGCAGGTGGCAGATGCCAGCCTCTGTTTTTAGCAGAGGCAAGTATTTTGGTGCACCAATGGGTTACAAAAATAAGCTCAGCAGCTGCAGCCTACCACAGCTGCTAACGTGAACTAGCTCCTAATGTGCCTGCCTTCAAACCCGACCATACAAACCTTTCCCAAGCAGGAAAGCTGCGACTGCCAGAAGCGGTGCCGTCGAGAAGTGGGGAACATGGAGTTGGAGGGGCCGGAGGAAGCAATCAGGATGAGGGGGGAACCAGGCAATTTGCTCTGCAAAGTTCAACGAGAGATACATGAGGGAAGGCAACATCCCAACCCCAAACCTCGCCGCCTGCTTCCCCATCCTCCTGCTGCTCCAGACCCTCACGCACACCAAGGGGTTCACGGGGGCAACTTAAGCAAAGCTTCACATGAGAGGACACCGCATGCTACACAAACTGCTTCTTGGTGGAAGCCTGTGGAAGAGCATCCTCCCAAGTGGGGGCTGAAAAGGAGCAACTCTCTCAGCACAACCCTGATAAGCCACAGAAGAATTAAAACGGTTATTTATAAACCCAAAGCCTAGCCTGGCCTGCACTAAGTGGGAGGGATCTTGCAGAGCTCATTAAATGCGCAAGCTTTCCCCAGCAGATGCTACCTCGGGATAGTATGGGGGAAAATGGGTGCAACAAAAGGAGTCCCTTCTCTGAGCAAGGCTGAAAACCAGAAGGAAAAGAGTCCAAGGAGCAGAAAAGAGACAGAAGGAAGAAGAAAGCAGAACAGGAAGAATAAAGCTGGTCTGCATCTGGGCCAGAGCAATCCCAAGCACAAACACAGGCTGGGTGGAGAATGGACTGAGAGCAGCCCTGAGGAGAAGGGCCTGGGGGTGGTGGTTGATGAGAAGCTCGACACGAGCCAGCAATGTGTGCTTGTAGCCCAGAAAGCCAACTGTGTCCTGGGCTGCACCACCAGCAGCGTGGCAGCAGGGTGAGGAGGGGATTGTCCCCCTCTGCTCTGCTCTCGTGAGACCCCCCCTGGAGCCCTGTGTTCAGCCCTGGGGTCCCAGCGCAAGAAGGACCTGGAAATACTAGGAGAAATCCAGAGGAGGCCATGAGGATGATCAAGAGGCTGCAGCATCTCTGCTACGGAGACAGGCTGAGGGAGTTGGGCTTGTTCAGCCTGAAGGGAAGGCTCCGAGATCAAATAGGGGCCTGCCAGTACCACTGCCCCATCCCTGCAAGCGTTCAAGGCCAGGCTGGATGGGGCTTTGGGCAGCCCGGGGGTATGCCAACCACAGCAGGGGAGTTGGAACTAGATGGGCTTTGAAATCCCTTCCAACCTAAACCATTTGGTGATCTGAGAATGGCCTCTCGCTCCCTGCAAGCCCCCGGAGGCACTCACTGGTTTGTTATGTGACAGGACACCCACTGCTGGGTCCCACGGCCTCTTCAGCAGCAGCGACAGAGCCTCGGCTCCTGCTGCCCCCGTCTTCGCGGTGGAGGAGAGCAGCATCCTATCGATCAGGGTGGGGATCTGAAACCAGAGGCAGAAAGGACTGAGTACATGCGCACTGTTCTTCCAAGGGGCTTTTAAACATCATCCCTGCCACCCCAAAGAAAAAGGATAGAGACTCCATCAGCTTCCTTTTCATGAGCTTTATAAAGGGAGAACGTGGTAGGAGGGTAAGGTCTCTCACTGCATTCATCACCTTTCCTTTAAGCGTTTGCAGAGCGTCCAAGTACGCAGCCAACACCGGCAAACTGAGGGTTTCCACCAACGTTGTGTGCAGCCACTGGATCAGCTTGGTGTCCCAGTTCACACTGGCCAGCGCCTGGCGGACCCTCCGGGCGCATTTGTCCACCGCTATCCTCCTCAGGACCGGCTCATTGCAAGCCTGAGAACCAGGAAATTAAAGGAGAAACACAGTTACGGGAAAAATCAAGCATGCCACGTGCACCCCAAACCACAGGAAAACATCAGCCTGGGCAGCTCAAAGCCCTCCGGCAACAAGCAAGGACCAACAGCCTCCCAGTGAGGACAAAATCCCGCCTCAAACAAGTCCAGAGCTGCGTGTCTCTTAAGACCACAGAACCCTAGAGCAAAGACTTTTGTCTTGACCAAGTCACTTTGCTAAGGGGGACTAAAACCAGGCAATGAATCCGCTGGAAGGTGAAAGAGCAGCAGGGAGTAAATCTTACCCCTTCGTTGGCCAAGCGCGCCAGCCTGTCGGACTGCAGGGCTTTGTGGATCTTGTTAAATAGCTTGTTCTGAGCCATTGTCCAACCCGTCCTGGGGAGAAAACCAAAGATTTGACGTTGGACACAGGCATCTGGGCACAGCCGGGCATCAGCTGCACCTCCAGAACCTGCTTACAGCTATGGAAAAAGCAAGTTTCGCTAGCAAGGATTTAAGTTAAAAGACTGCTCAACAAAAACCACTGAGATTGTACGTGTCACCAGGGCGTACCGCTGAACATCCAAGCACTAGAACAACAGAAACAATAAATAAGACTAAAATAATTGTTCCTTTTAGCAAAGGTCATCTCCCTATCACTCAAAATTACTGTTCCTACGACTTGACTGACAACAGTCACAGGAAAGGTTATAGGGCGGGGAAATTTACACACGTCCTCCTTTTTAGTCCTCAACACTGGAATAGGGCTGAGCTGGGGACAAAGCTGTCACTGTCCCAAGCTCCTCCAAAGATAGGAGACAGTGGCACACAAAGCGTGCAGGAGCTTCAGCAGCTGGGCCAGCCTCTACCATTAAACCTAACAGCTTCTACAGCAGGCAAACAAGGAATTTGGACAAAACAATTCACTTTCTTCGAACATTACTCAGTTCGGGAACGTCACCACGCATTACATCACACTAAAAATCCCACACTGGGCAGCGTGGGGTTGTTTTGAGCCCCCGTTTGATGTCCCAGCGGGTCCCAGTTACCTGTTGACGTGTTCCTCCCAGTCATCCGGCGGCGGAGGGGCGTCCGCGTCCGTGCGGGCGAACATGACGTGGCGCTCGCACTCGTTCATCACGCTGCGCGCCTTCTGGTTGTCGTACAGCGGCACGGGCGTGGGCGTCACCGTCTCGACGTCGATGGGGACATCTGCCTCGCTGCCAGGGAAAAAAAAACACGTGTTAGAGAATGGGGTCTGCTAGGCTGGGAAAATGGGAAAGGATCTGCAGCCAGCTGGGGGGCTGAGCCCGGCCACGTCTTGCAGAGCCCGGCAGCAGGAGCTGTGTGAACGTCCTGACCCCCTCCAGGCCCTGCTGCAGCCCCCAGACCTTCCTTCGGCCCCATGTTCCCCACCACAGAGCCCAGGACCTCCTCCAGAGACCCCCAACCCACATCCTCCAGGCTCTGCCTCACATTCCACCGTCCCCTCAGCTCCACAGGCTCCCAGACACCCAAAAAGCTCCCCAGCCCACACCCAGCCCCCTCCCCGTACTCCCAGGCCCTATACAGCCCCCCCAGCCCCATCCTCTCCCCTCACAGCCCCCCAAGACACCCCCTTACTCCACAGACCCTACACTTTCCCCTCAGAAGCCACCCTAAACCCCTCCTTAAATACCCCCAGGCCTCTACACCCCCTCATAAGCCCCGCAGCCCCCCAGACCCCACAGACCCCACGCTTTCCCCTCATGACCTACCCCAAGACCCTCCTCACAAGCCCCTCAGCCCCCTCCAACCCCTCACAGGCCCCCCAGCCCCCCAGGTCCAAACAGACCCCACAGTTTCTGCTCAGAAGCCACCCCAGGCCCCTCCTCAGAGACCCCCAGCCCCCTACAACCTCTCACCGACCCCTCAGCCCCCCCAAATCCCACACACCCCACATTTTCCCCTCACAAACCCCACCAGAACACTTCCCGAGGACCTTCCAGCCCCTCCACTCCCACAGCCCCCCCCTGCCCCTCAGAACCCCCCAGCCCCTCATCACAGCCTCACAACCCCTTACAGCCCCTCACAACCCCCCCATATCCCACAGACCCCCCCCCTTTCCCCTCAGAAACCCCTCCAGGCCCCTCCTCCCAGGCCCCCCAGCCCCCCACACTTCACCACCCCCCTTCCCCTCAGCCCCCACCCCATGCCCCCCTTTGGCAGCCCCCGGCCCCCTCCACCTCTCCCAGCCCCCCCACCTCCCCCCTTTTCCCCTCCCAGCCCCCTCAGAAGCCCCCCCCCATCCCCCAACCCCCCCAATTTCCCCTCCCACCCCCCCAGGCCCTTCCTCACAGCCCCCAGCCCCCCCCACACCCCCCGGCCCCCCCCTTTTTCCCTCCCCCCCTCCCTCCCAGCCCCCCCCGACCCCTCCCCACCCCCTCCCAGCCCCCCCCCGGCCCCTCCCCAGCCCCCCCCTGCTCACAGGGCGCTGCCGGGGCTCCTCCTGGGGGGCAGGAAGAGCATCCTCGCGGGCCGGGCGGCGCTGGCGTCGGGGTGGGCGCTCCAGGGCTTGGCGTAGCTGTGGTCCAGGCACACCAGGTCCAGCTCCCGCTCGTGGGCCGACAGCTGCAGCAGCAGCGACGTCCCCATCCTCCGCGCCGACCATTGCAGCTCTCGGTCCCGGTCGCGGTCGCGGTCCCGGTCGCGATCCCGGTCCCGATCGCGATCGCGCTCCCGGTCGCGGTCGCGCTGCGCCATGGCCGCACCGCCCCCCCTCCCCCTCCCGCCCCTCACGAACTGCGCATGCGCAGCCCTCAGGAGGCGCATCCCCCCCTCCCCTGAGGAGACGGCGCATGCGCGGGGGGAGGCGGGAGGGAAAGTGCGGAGAGGGGAGTCCGGAACGGGACGGGATGGGATGGGATGGGATGGGACGGGAGGGGGGGACATGGGGGTGGGGACACGGGGGGGACACAAGGGGGTGGGGACACCAGGGGGAGGTGGTTTGGGGTACAGGGATGTGGGAGCACAAGGATATGGGATGTGGGGACATGGATGTGGGGACGCAACGGGGTGGGGACGTGGGGACATGGGGTGAGGTGGCGTGGGACACGGGGACACAGGGACATGGGGATGTGGGGACATGGGGACATGGGGATACAGGGACATGGGGATACAGGGACACAGGGACATGGGGACACGAGGACATGGGGACACAAGGACATGGGGACACAAGGACATAGGGACACAAGGACATGGGGATACAGGGACATGGGGACATGAGGACATGGGGACATGGGGACACAAGGACATGGGGACACGTGGATGTGGGGATAGGGGTATGGGGAGGTGGGGACTTTGGGCTCATGGATGTGGGGACACGAGGACAGGACATGGGGGTGCACTGGTTTGGGGCACATGGATGGGGGGACACAGTGACAACGGGACGTGGGGACACAGTGGCTTGGGGCATGTGGATGTGCAGACAAGGATATGGGGACATGGGGCACGTGGATGTGGGGACACAGGGACACAGACATGGGGACATGGGGACACATGAGCATGAGGACACAGGAACAGGCACACAGAGGCACGGAGTGACAGGGGGCACATGCACGTAGGGACATGGGGACACGGACATGGGGATGCAGTGACACGGGGCACATGGACTCGGTGACATGGGACACTAAGACATGGGGACACAGGGACGTATGGACATGGGCACACAGCGATGTGGGGACACGTGGATGTGGGGACACGGACATGGGGACACAGGGACACGGTGGCACAGGTACGCACAGACGGGTTACACCATGACACAGGGACATAGGGACACGCAGAAAGGGACACAGCACAGTGACACGGCCACGCATGGACAGGGCACAGGGTGACACGGGTACATGGTGACAGAGGTACCTGGTGACAGGGGACACCCACCGGCAGCAGCAGTGTCCCTGCCTGTCCCCACCGCGGTGCATCTTGTGCCGTTATGGAACACAGCCCGGTGGCAGCGCCATGGTGACAGCCACTCGGTGGCACGGGGACAGCACAGGGACACAGCATGGGGACGACACGGGGACAGCACGGGGACACGGCCATGCTGCGGCTGCTGGTGGCCAGCGCCCACATCCCCGCAGCCACGGGCGCCGGGCCCGGCGTGCACGTGTCCGCCCGCTTCAGAGGTACCGGGGGACAGGGGGACACCGCGGTGGCCGTCCCCATGAGATGGGTTGGCCATCCTCGTGGGACGGGATGGCATCTGTCATTGTCACAGGGTGGGATGGCATCGAGCAGCCTCATGTGATGGGACGGTGCCAGCCACGCATGGGGACAGGGGCAGTGTCACCCCAACGTCCCCAACCCAGGGTGCTGCCACCATCCCTCCTGTCCCCCCGCAGGTGTCCCCAGGAGCACCCGGGTGGTGCCAGCAGAGCGCAACCCCACCTGGAATGAGGTGACGTGGCACGGGGACAGCCAGCAGTGGCACAGGGACACTCGTGCCACCCTGCTGACTGCTGTCACCTGCCCCGCAGACACTGGTGTGGCCACTGGGCGTGCGTCCCCTGCGTCCCTCAGCCAGCCTGGTCCTGCGCCTCCGGCACTGGGGCCAGCCGGCACCCCAGGGGTGAGTGGCACCCATGGGTGGGCACCACAGGGTGCTGTCCCCAGGGTGGCCGTGCTCACCATCCCTGTCCCCTGCAGGGACCTGGGTGCCACCACGGTGCCACTGGGCCGGCTGGCAGAGGAGCCCGGGCTGCCGCTCGCCCTCAGCCACCTCCCACTGCTGGACCCTCGGGGACGTCCCACGGGGGCCACTGTCACTGTCCGCTGCTCCTACGTCCCCCCCGGCCAGGTGGCAGCAGGGGACACCGTGCCACACCAGCAGGGATGGGTGGCACCCCGCCTGTCCCCCCCATGCCTCTCCCCGGCGGTGGGGACAGCCATCGGGGTGCCACCGGGGCCACCGCGCCACCACGCTAAGCCCGCGGCGGGGAGGAAGGAGGATTTCCAGGTAGGGCACCCAAGGGTGCGGTGGCACCCGGGGCGCTGTCCCAAACAGTGGCCACTGTGTCCCCACGTGTCCCGTAGGTGCGGGTGAGGGTGATCGAGGGCCACCAGCTGCAGGGCGATGACATCAAGCCGGTGGTGACGGTCCTCATCGGCGAGCACCGCTTCAGGACCAGGATCCGCGCGGGGAACAACCCCTACTACAACGAGGTGGCCCCAGGGGACGGGGACCCGCCGGTGTCCCCCTCCCGCCCGCCACCACGCTCACAGTTTTGCCCAATTCTAGGTGTTTTCCCAGCATTTCCACCAAACGCCCATCCAGCTGGCAGCAGTGCCCATCCACATCCAGGTCAGGGCCAGTGGCACCTGTGGGGACAGTGACAATGGGGTGGCTGCTGACATTGTCCCCAACCCCACAGGTGCTCAACTCCCGGGCCGTTCGTGCCGAGGCCACCATCGGAGCCTTCAAGGTGAGGGTGGCAGCAGGGAAACGGGGTGAAAAACCCCATTTTAGCCATTTTCCTCCCTTTTTGCTTCCCCGCAGCTGGATGTCGGCACCATCTACAATGCGCCCGGTAGGTGAGCCCCCCCCGTGGGGCGGTGGGTGCCCATAGGGTGTCACCACACCCCGGGGGGGTGACACGGGTGTCCCCGCGGCAGGTCGCAGGCTGAGCTGGAAGTGGCTGAGCCTGCAGCACCCCCGGCGCCCCGAGGCCGGATCCTGCGGCTACCTCCGCGTCAGCCTGGCCGTCCTCCGCGCCGGCGAGACCGCGGCGGTGAGCACCCCACCCAGCACCCTGAGACCCCCCCTGGGGCGCACCCGTGATTTTTTTTTTTAATTATTATTTTTGATTTCGGGTTATTTTTGCCCCCCACTCCAGGAGCCGGAGGAACCGGCGGGGAGCAAGGAGGTGGAGGCCAACCTCCTGCAGCCTTCGCCGCTCACCCCGTGCGTGGCCACGCTCCAGCTCCACGTCTACCGCGCCGAGGACCTGCCCCAGGGTGCGTCACAGGGACGGGGGACATTGGGGACACTGGGTGTCCCCGTACCCATTTGTCCTCCCTCCCTGGTGCAGAGGAACCGACCCGGTCGCACCTCCCGTCGGTGTTACCGGCCGGCGGCAAGCGGGGCTTCGTGGCGGCGGCGGTGCGAGCCAGCTTCGCTGGCAGGACGGTGGGTGGCGGGGAGCACCCATGGGTGCTGGCAGTGGGCAGGGGATGACGGCTGTGTCCCCCCCACAGCTCTGCACCCGGGTGATGCCCCCCGATGCCAACCCTGCATGGAACGAGGTGCTCTTCTTCCCGCTGCGGGTGAGGTGCCCCCTGCGCCCCCCCCGGGTGGGGACCCCCATTAAAACCCCTACTAATTAACGCCCTCCTCTCCCCCAAAATATTTTGCCACCTGGCAGCTGCCTCCCGTCTGTGATGCCATCGAGCTGGCCATCGTCAGCGGGTAAGTGGGGTGCTCCCCAATTTGGGGGGGCCCCCGGCATCACCCCCCACCCATCACTGCCCACCTGCAGGTCCCACGCCAAGGTCCTGGGCACCGCCACCCTGCACCTCTCCCAGATCTCCTCCGCTGGCGCCGAGCTTCAAGGTGAGCAGGGTCCAACCTTGGGGGGGTCCCAAGCACCCCGTCCCCTTCACTGAACCCCCCTTTTTTTGCTCCCAGGGGGGGTCTCTGGCTTCTTACCCTGCTTTGGACCCAGCTTCCTCCCCTTCTACGGCCCCCGGCTGGATCCTGCCAGGACACCCAGCACCCCCAGCGTGAGTGCAGCAGGGGGGAGACAGCCCCCATACTGGGGAGGGGACACCAGCCCCCAGATGTCCCCCCCCCCTTTATTTTGCAGGACACCAGGGTTGCGTACCGGGGCCGGGTGCTGCTGGAGCTCAGCACCCACACCAGGAGCCCGGACGGGCGCCAGCAGGACACCATCGCCTCCGAGGACGTTGCCCGCGTGCAGGTGGGGACACGGCGCCATGCCACCACCGGGGCTTTTTCTTTTTAATGACAATAATGGCCAGAATTATCTGAGGCATTTTGCCTTTTCTATCCCCAGCGCCTCCTGCCCCGGCGCCGCCGCTTCGGGCTGTGCGGGGTGTTTTACTCGGCCACCATGCTGGCACCTGCGCCCGAGCTGCTGCGCTTTGAGCTCAGCATCGGCAACTACGGGGACACCGGTGACCCCACGTGCCGCCCCGCCGCCTCCACCACCCCCCACGGACACCCTCTCTTTGACGGTGAGTTCAGGGGACACCCCTGTCGTCCCCCCCCCCGGGTCACCACAGGGGTGCTGATCCCGCTGCGGACACAGGCAATCGCTACCACTACCTGCCCTGGTACGACGCCAAGCCGGTGGTGGCCGTCACCTCCATTTGGGAGGACGCCGGCCACCGTTGGGACGCCGTGAACCTGCTGCAGAACATGGCCCAGAGGCTGGTGAGCACCCATGGGTGGGGGCGGCGGGGGGCAAGCACCCAGAGCAGGCAGTTTTTGGGCAGCGGTGAGCTCCACAGGAGGGAAACGTGGCCGCGCTGCGGGACGCAGGGACAGCCACCTGCGGGGACGCCGGGAGGAGGCTGCTCCGGGAGCTGGCGCGGGACTGCAGGTGAGCACCCATGGGTGGCCCACGGGTCCCCCAGGGTGCAGCACCCCTGAGATATCCCCACCTGCAGACCCCCAGCAGCCCCCAGGGTGCTGGTGGTGGGACGTGGAGGGGAACCCAGCACCCGCTGAGCTGCACTGGGGCAATTTGGGGGGGGGAAATGGGGCTTGAAGGGAAAAAGTGGGTCAGTCGGGGATAAAAATGGGGTGCTTTGGGGACAAAATGGGTATTTCGGAGGGAAATGGGGCATTGGGAAGAATATAGGGAATTTCTGGGGTGGAAATGGGACATATGGGGGAAAATGGGGCATATCTATGGGTAAATGGAGCATTTTGGGGTGAAGATGGGGCATTTGAAGGGAAACGGGACAATTCTGGGGCAGGGGAAATGGGGCATATCCAGGAAAAAAAGGGGAATTTCTGAGGTAGAAATGAGCCATGTGGGGGGAAATGGGGCATATCTGTGGGTAAAAAGGGTATTTCTGGGAGAATATGGGGCACTTCTGGGGTGGAAATAGGACATTTTAGGTTGAAATAGGACATTTTTAAGGGAAAATGGGACACTTGGGGGACGAAATGGGGCATACCTGGATGGAAATGGGGCATATCTGTGGGAAAATCAGGCACTTTTGGGGTGTAAATGGAACATTTTAGGAGGAAACGACATCTCTGGGGTGGAAAAGTGACATCTCTGGGGTGGAAAAGTGACAATTCTGTTGTGAACCGGCACACTTCTGGGCTAGAAATGTGGCATTTTGGTGCAAAACGAGGCAGTTCCGTGGGCAAGCACCCCCGGCATGCCCCCCCGCTGTCCCCATCCCGGTGTCCCCAATCCCGCAGAGTGGCGCTGCCGGTGCTGGAGGCACAGATCCCCAAGACGCCGCTGGACGTGGAGCTTCGTGCCGCCCGCCTGCACCTCCTGCGCCTCATGGCCGCCGCGGCGACCACCAGCCCCCCCCATGGCGGCTGGGCCGCGCTGCTACCACAGGCCGAGGCCTGGCTAGGCCGCGTGGCCGCGCTGGCGGCCGAGGTGAGGGGAAGGCCCCGAATTCCAGGCCCCTCTCCGGTGCCTGGCCCTGGGGCTTTGCCCTCAGCCCCGTCCTGTCCTCAGCCGCAGGCCGGTGTCCCCGACGTGCTGCTGTGGCTGCTGAGCGGGCCGCGGCGGGTGGCCTGTGCCCGCGTCCCCGCACACTGCCTGGTGTTCTCGCCCCGTGGCCGTGCCGCCTGCGGGAGGCTCTGCGGCCGGACCCAGACCCTCTTCTTGGGGGTAGGGGGCAGCGTGGGTGTCCCACATCCCCCCCCCGTGTTCCCTCTGTGTCCCCTCCATGTGTCTCCTCTGTGTCCCACCAGTGTCACCTTCATGTCACTTCCACATCCCCTCCACGTCCCCTCAGTGTCCCATCAATGTCACCTCCCTGTCGCTTTCACACCCCATCCATGTGTCGCTCTGTGTCCCGTCAATGTCACTTCCCGGTCACTTTCACATCCATCTGTGTCACTCCCTGTCTCATCAATGTCACCTCCATGTCACTTTCACTTCCCCTGCAGTCCCATCTATGTCCCCTCCATGTCCTCTCCATGCTGCCTTTGCGTCCCCTCTGTGTCCCCTCCACATCCCCTCCGTGCCCCTCCTGTCCCCTCTGCGTCTCCTCCATGTCCCCTCCCTGTTCCCTCTGTGCCCCATCAATGTCCCCCATGTCCCCCATGTCCATCCACAACTCCCATGTCCCCACCACGTCTTCCATGTCCCGGACATCCCCCATATCCCCCCATGTCCCCCATGTGCCCCCATGTCTCCCACATCCCCCATATCCTCCATAACCCCCCTGTCTTCCATGTCCCCAATATCCCCCCTACATCTCCCCTAAGTCCCATGTCCCCCACGTCCCCCCATGTCCCCCAGGCCTCGGGCCACATCCACGCCCAGCTCCGTGTCCGGCTGTGGCTGGGGCGCGTGGCCGAGAGCCGGGACCTGCCGCGGTGCCTGGAGGGCACCCTGCACATCTATGCCGAGACGGTGAGCACCGGGAGGGACGCGGTGACACAGTGACACCGGGACATCCCCGACCTCCCCCTGAGCCCCCCACCCTGGTCTCGCTGCAGTACGAAAACCAGACAAAGCTCCTGGGCAAGTGGAGCGGGAGGGGGCTGCCGGGGCGCCCCGGCTTCTCCGACATCACCGGCAAAGCGGGGCTGCCCCGCCACCGCATCCGGCCCCCCAAGGGCTGGCGCTGGGACGGACCCTGGGCAGTGGAGCCACAGCGGCGGTGAGCACCCTGGGGACCCTGCGCTGAGCTGGAGGGGACAGGGAGGTGATAGCAGCTTGTCCCTGTCCCCAGGCTGCTGCTGGACGCCGAGGCCAACCTGGGCGAGGTGCTGGAGGAGGTGTACGAGAACGAGAGTCGGCAGCCCGGCGGGGACTGGGGACCTGCCGCCGTAGCCAACACCGATGCCGTGAGTGAGGGGTGACACAGGGACACTGGAGATGCCACCAGTGGGGTGGCACCATCGTGCCACGGCTCAGCTCCCACCCGATGCAGGCCGGTGCGGCGGTGCCCCCCAAGGAGGAGGTGGCTTGTCCCCAAGGCTGGCACGTCACCGACAGCTGGCGGGTGGACATGGCGGGGGCCGTGGATGAGGCTGGTGAGCGGACGTCCCCAGCGGGTACCGTGGGGAGGGTGGTGGTGGCAGAGGTGACAAGGACACCCGGCTGGCACAGGCTGGGAGTACGGGGCGAGCACGGCACCCGGCAGCCCCCCGCTGGCGTGGCACCCCGCTGAGAAGACGTACCACACGCACCGGCGCCGGCGCTGGCTGCGCACCCGCCGCAGGGAGCCCGGCACCCAGGGACAGGAGCAGGACGTGGCCACCTTCCTCCAGCTGGTTGGGGCAGCGGGGACGGGGTGACAGGGATGGGGGTGGCAGGGATGGGGTGACAAGGATGGGGTCACAGGGATGGGGTCACAGGGATGGGGGTCACAGGGTGGAGATAGTAGGGGTGGGGTAGCAGGGATGGGGTCACAGGATGGGGGTGGCAGGGGTGGGGTAGCAGGGATGGGGTGGCAGGGATGGGGGTGGCAGGGGTGGGGTAGCAGGGACAAGGTGGCAAGGAAGGGGGTGATGAGATGGCGGAGACAAGGATGGGGTGGCCGGGACAGGGTGGCAGGTAAGAGGGGGCCAGGAATAGGGTTGCAAGGTTGGGGGTGCTGAGGTTGGGGTGGCGGGGATGGGGGTGGCAGGGATGGGGGTGACAGGATGGGGATGACAACAAGGGGGTGGCAGGGACGAGGTGGCGGGGACGAGCCTTTGGCCACCAGTGCCTTGAGCATCCCCACCCGCTCCCCGTGCCACCGTCCCCTGCGTGCCTCGTGTCCCCGCAGCACAGCCCCGAAGCGCCGGCAGCGGACGAGGCGTGGGAGTACGCGACCCTGTGGGGCTGCCGCTTCCACCTGCGGCCCCGCGCCGGGGACCTGTGCCGGCGGCGCTGCTGGCACCGGCGCATGGTGCCATCGCAGCCCCCGTCCGTGGCCCCCCTCTTCCTCCTCGAGGGCTCCCCGGTACCGCAGGCACGGGAAGGGGGAGCTGGGGAGGGGGCAATGGGGACGGGGTGCTGGGGAGGGGGCTGTGAGGGTGGGGGGATGGAGGGAGAGAAAAAAGGGGAAAGGGATGGGGTGATGGATGGATGGAGATACGGAGGGACAGAGGGATGGACACGGGGATGGGGGGACAGGGATAAAGGGAGGGATGCAGGGGAGGGACAGAGGGATGCAGGGACGGAAAAATGGAGGGACGGGGGTGTAGGGACAGAGGGACAGGGGTGTAGGGACAAACAGATGGAGGGAGGGGGGGGACAGAGGGATGGACAACGGGAGGACGGGATGGAGGGAGAGAGGAATTTATGTATGGGGTGTGCAGGGAGAAGGGAACGTGGAGATACCGGGATATGGAGAGAGCAGCACCCAGGGACATTGGGATGCAGGGACAGGGGGACATGGGGGCAGCAGGGGCAGGCTGACCCCCTGCCCCACATCCCAACCCCGCAGGGCACGGAGGTGGCGGTGCCGGAGGGCGAGCAGCCAGCATCAGGGGCCGGGGGCCGGGGGCGCCTGCAGCAGCCCATGCCCCTCATCCTCTGCACCTTCCAGCGTGAGCCCCAGGGTGCCAGGAGGGGAGGGTCCTGGGGGGGGGTTACAGGACCCCCTGCCACCCCCTGCCTCTCCCACAGGGCCCAGCTACTTCCAGCTGCGCTGCTACCTCTTCCAGGCGCTGGAGCTGGCGCCCCACGGCACCAAGACCACGGCAGGTGGGACCCACCCCCCCTCCCCAGCACCCCGGACCCCCCCAGCAGGCACCCCGGGGTGCTGATGGTGGGTGCTGCCCCCACAGACCCCATCGCCCACGTGTCCTTCGTGCACGTCAGCCAGAGCACCCGGGTGCTCGCCCGCACCCTGGACCCGCGCTGGGACCAGGCGCTGCTCTTCCACCGGGTGCTGCTTTATGGGGACCCCCGGGGGGTCCGCGACGAGCCCCCGGCCGTGGTGGTGGAGGTGTTTGACAAAGAAGGAGAGGTACAATGGGGGGGGGAGGCACCCATGGGTGCGGGGCACCAATGGGTGGGGGGCACCCATGCCCTGGCTTTGTCTTGCAGGGTGCTGGCAGCTTGCTGGGGCGGTGTGTGTGCACCCCGCATGTGTGGCTGGATCTGGGGGGCCGGCAGCCCCCCCGGCTGCGACGTTACCCGCTGGAGGGGCCGGGGGGGCCGGCGGGGGAGCTGCTGGCTGCCTTCGAGCTGCTGCACGAGGCTGAGGTGAGGGGTGAGTGGGGGGGAGGCGAGGGGACACCCGGAACATGTCCCCATCGTTCTTGTGTCCCCCAACCCCATCAGGAGGGGGCCCTGGCGCAGCTCAGCACCCCCCCGTGGAGGGACGGCACCTTCAGCGTCCCCCTGGGCATCCGGCCCCTGCTGCGGCTGGTGGCACTCGAGGTGACCCCGGGGACGGGGACGGGGACGGGGATGGGGATGGGGATGGGGATGGGGATGGGGATGGGGATGGGGATGGGGATGGGGATGGGGATGGGGATGGGGATGGGGATGGGGACAGGGAGGGAGGTGGGGTGGGGAGGAGGTCTGAGGGGGAACGGGGTGGCTGGGGACAAGGATGTGGGTGAGGACAGGGCAGGGATGGGGACAGGATGGGGACAGGGATGGGGATGGGATGGGGACAGGGATGGGGATGGGATGGGGACTGGGATGGGGATGGGATGGGGATGGGATGGGGACTGGGATGGGGACTGGGATGGGGACTGGGATGGGGATGGGATGGGGATGGGATGGGGACTGGGATGGGGATGGGATGGGGATGGGATGGGGGTGGGATGGGAATGGGATGGGGACTGGGATGGGGATGGGATGGGGGTGGGATGGGGGTGGGATGGGGATGGGATGGGGACTGGGATGGGGACTGGGATGGGCACAGGACTGGGACAAGATCGGGACGGGGTGGGGAACCAGGAATGGGACATGGAAATGGAAACGGGATGGGGACAAGGTCAGGGATGGAGACTGAGAAGGGACGGGGCAGCGATGAAGAAGGGGATGGGATCGGGGACAAGGACAGGGATAAAGAAAAGGATGGAGACGGGACAGTGACAAGGGCAGGGGGCGAACGGATGCCGGGGGGTGACAGGAGCCACGCGGGCCCCCGCAGGTGCTGGCGTGGGGGCTGCGGGGGCTGCGCGGCCGCTCCCCCCTGCCCGTGCGCGCCCCCAGCCTGGAGGTGCAGTGCGGGGGCCAGGTCCTGCGCACGCCCCCCATCGCCGACCTCGCCGCCAACCCCAACTTCCCCATCAACGCCTTCCTGCTGCCGCTGGTGAGGGCGTGGGGCCGGGGGGGGGGCAGCATACCTGGGGGTGTTGCCGGTGGCACCCGGGGTGATGGCGAGGTTTGTCCCCAGCACCTGCCGGCGGAGGAGGAGTACGTGCCCCCCCTGCGGCTGCGGGTGCTGGACACGCAGGGGTTCGGGTACCGGCCCGAGCTGGGGCAGGCGTGCGTGCGGGGCTTGGGGCGCTTCTGCTGCCAGCCCCACGGCGGGGGGCAGCCACACGGGCCCGGTGCCCCCCTGGCGAGCCTTGGTCCTGGTACAGCCCTGCCCTGCCCCTGCCCATCCCTGGCAGCCCCCTGCCCATCCCTGCCCTCTCCCTGGAAGCCCCTTCCCCATTCCTGGTACCTCCCTTTCCCATCCCATACCTTCCTTTTCCACCCCTTCCCCATCCCTTCCCCTTCCCTTCCCCTTCCCTTCCTATCCCTTCCTTATCCCTGGAACCTCCCTTCTCATCCTTTGTGCCTCTCTTCCCATCCCTTCCCCAACCTTTCCTCATCCCTTCCCAGTCCTTCTCATCCCTTCTTATTCCTTCCCCATCCCTTCTTTCTTATCCCTTTCCTATCCCTCCCCCATCCCTCCCCATCCCTCCCCATCCCTTCTTATTCCTTCCCCATCCCTCCCCATCCCTTCCCCTCTCTGGGATGATTTCTTTCCCCTCTCCCCACGCAGCCACTGCCTGGGACAGGATCGCTCAGGTGAGTCCCCTCCTGTCCCCCCCTCACCCAGCCCCGGCAGCGCTGGCCCCACAGCGGGGTCCCCGGCCCCCCACTCCCATTCCCCAGGCGTCCCCTCTGCTCCCCGCAGATCCTGCCCAAGGTCACCGCTGAGAAGGGGGCTGCGGACAAGGTGGGCACGGGAACGGGGCCTCCAAGGGCACCGGGGCCACCCCTCCCCGCCTCACCCTGCTCCCCACCAGGCTGCGGAGAGGGAGGAAGAGGACGAGGACGAGGGAGACTGGTGGAGCAAATTCTATGCGGCCATGGGGGACACTGCAAAGAGCCACCGGGGGACACACAGGGACAGCCTCAAGGTGAGCCGGGGCAGGGGGCAAGGACAGGGATGGAGACAGGAATAGGATGGGGAGGAGGGTGGGGAAGAGGACTGGGACAGAGATGGGGTGGCAATGGGAACAGTGATGGGGATGGGGACAGGGACGGTTGGGGACACTCAGATGGGGACAGGGATGAAGACACAGGGGGATGAAGTCAGGGATGGAGACTGGGAGGGGAACAGGATGGGGACAAGGACGGGGACAGGAAAAGTGATGAAGGGGATGGGATGGAGACAGGGATGGGGATGGGGACAGGAATGAGTACAAGACGAGGACAGGGACAGGAATAAAGGTGGGGAGGGGACAGGATGGAGACAAAGACGGGACGGTGATGAAGAAGGCAGTGGGATGGGGACAGGGACAAGGCTGGGAATGGGGACAGGAACAAAGAAGGGGACAGGGACTGGGTGGGGAGAAGCACCAAGACAGGGACGGGGCTGAGCTGGGGATAGGGACAAGGATGAGGACAGCGATGGGGACAGGGCCAGCCCCAGCAGCCACCTCCATGCCCCCAGGTCTACAGCTGCGAGCTGGAGGCGGTGCCCGAATTCGAGGGGCTGCAGGATTTCTGCCAGACCTTTCCCCTCTACCAGCCGGGGGGGCCGCTGGGGGCCGGGGAGGACCCCGTGCCCGTGGGCGAGTTCAAGGTGAGAGCCCCCGGCGTCCCATGGGGACCCAAACATGGGGCCAGGGCACCTCGGGGTGCACAGCTGGGCTGTCCCCTCCCCACCTCCAGGGGCTTTTCCGTCTCTACCCCCTGCCCGAGGACCCCGGGGTGCCCCCCCCGCCGCGCCACTTCCAGGAGCTGCCCCCCAGCCAGCCCCAGCAGTGCCTGGTGCGCGTCTACATCGTCCGCGCCTTCGACCTGTCCCCTCGTGACCGGAACGGGCTGGTAAGGCCACCCCCGTGTCCCCCGCACCCCATGTCCCCCTGGGTCACCCTGATGTCCCCCCCGATGCTGCCAGTGTGACCCCTACGTCCGCGTCTCGCTGGGGGCGAAGACGCTGGGCCAGCGGGACCAGTACGTGCCCAACACCGTGGAGCCAGTTTTCGGCAGGTAGGGCCAGCGCGGGTGGCTTGGTGGCACTGCCACTGCTGGGTGGCACCAGGCTGGCACCGAGGTGAGGTGTCCCACGAGGGTCCGTGCTGGTGGGTCCCCATTCCTTGTGCCACCTGGTCCCTGTGCCACTGGGTCCCCAAGCTGTCAGGTCCTCATGCCACCATGTCCCCAGCCCCTCTGCCAGCAGGTCTCTGTGTCTCTGGGTCCCCGTTCCTCATGCTGGAGGGCTCCTGTGCCACCACATCCCTACCCCTCGTGCCAGCAGGTCCCTGTGCCACCAGATGCCCCATTCCCAGTGCTCATGGGTCACCGTGCCACCAAGTCCCTTGGCCAGCAGGTCCCCAGGCGTTTAGGTCCCCATTCTCCTGCCCTACTTCCCATGCCAGTGCACCCTTGTGCCACCAGATCCCCATTTCCCATGCCAGCAGCTCCCCATGCCAGGAGGTCCCCATTCCCCGTGCTGGTGGGTCCCCATACCACCAGGCCATCGTGTCACCAAGTCCCCATGCTAGCAGATCCATGCCTGTAGGTCCCAATACCCTTGGGTGTCCCCATACCCTTGGATGTCCCAATGCCCCTGGGTGTCCCAATGCCTGTGGGTGCCAGTCCCTGGGGCTGACGGCGCCGTGCTGCCAGGATGTTCGAGGTGACGGGCACCATCCCGCTGGACAAGGACCTGCGGGTCTCACTGCTGGATTACGACCTGCTGCCACCCGACCAGGAGATCGGCAGCACCACCATCGACCTGGAGAACCGGCTGCTGTCCCGCTTCCGCGCCCACTGCGGGCTGCCCCGCCTGTACCGCACGTGGGTGCCCCAGGATGGGCACGGCACGGGGGCACCGGGACCTGGGGTGGGGACGGGGTGATAGGGACGTGGGGTTGGGCGTGGGGAGACGGGGAGGGAGTGGGCACAGGGGGATGGGGACAAGGAGATGGGGAGGGCACAACAGGGTGGGCACATGGGGATGGGGATGAAGGGGTACATGGGGATGGTCCCAGGGCTGGGGACAGGAGTTGGGGACAGTGGGCATGGCATGGGTACAAGGAGATGGGAGGTGGTGGGCACCAGGGTGGGCACACAGGGATGGGGACAGGGTAGGTACAAAGGGATGGGTGCAGAGGGACAAGGATGGGGCTGGCACAGGGATGGGCATGGGGGAATTGGGGACGGAGATGGGGTGGGGGGGGCCCACAGACACATGGAAGGGGGTGGGGTGGGCGCAGGGGGACAGAATGGGCACAGGGAGCTGCCAGTGGCACGAGGGGAGAGGGGACAGGGGCATCGGGTGGGCACAGGGAGATGGGACTGGCACAACGATGGGCATAAAGGGATCAGGGGGCTCGGGGCTATGGGGTGGGCACAACAGGGGGCACTGGGAGCTGGGGAGGGGACACCACAGCCCCCAGCCCCTTCACCCTGCCTGCAGCGCTGGCCCCGGGCGCTGGAGGGACCAGCTCAGCCCCAGCCGGGCTCTGGAGCACTTCGCCCGCACCCAGGGGCTGCCGGCACCCGAATTCAGCGCCGACGGCACCGCCGTCACCTTCGGGTGCTCCACCTTCCTGCTCAGCCATTTCGGTGGGTGTCGGGGTCCGGGGGTTCCGGGGAGGGGTCACGGGGCCCCTGCGGTGGTGCGAGGGCTCGGCCTTGCAGAGAGCGGCCCCCCCGCGCACCGGCACCCCGGGGCGCCCCGGGAGCGCCTGGCCCTGCACGTGCTCCGCGCCTGTCACCTCGTCCCCGAGCACCTCGAGACGCGGACGCTCTACAACAGCACCCAGCCCGGGCTGGAGCAGGTGGGGACACCAGGACGGCGGGGACAGAGGGGTGGCGGCGGGGATGGTGGGCACCCTGGGGTGACAAGGACCCTGAGGTGACAGGGGCTCCTGGGCAGGGAGGGGTGCTGAAGCAGGAGAGGCGATGGGGACCCTGGGGTGATGGGGACACGGGTGGGGAGGGACCCAAGGGTGATGGGGACTTTAGGACATAAAGGGATGCTGGGGAGCACAACAGGGACCCTGGGGTGACAGGGACAGACAGGGACACTGGCACGGGGGTAAGACGGGGACCCTGGGCCATAAAGAGGCACCTGGGACACAACTGGGACACAGGCGACTTGGTTGGGTGCTGGGGGGGATAAGGGGAACCCTGGGGTGACAGGGACCCCAGGCCAAGGGGGGATGCTGGGGGCAGGTGGCAGGGACACTGGGGACACCTTGGGACAGGGGGGGGACAGGGGACAAGGGGTGCTGGTACCAGTGTCCCCCTGCCCCTCGGTGCAGGGCAAGGTGCAGATGTGGGTGGACGTCTTCCCCGCCAGCCTCGGCCCCCCCGGCCCCCCTGTCGACATCACCCCCCGCAAGCCCCAGAGGTGAGCACCCCGCCGGGGGACAGGGATGTCCTGGGGGGGGGGGGAGGTGGCATGTCCCCGTCCCCGTCCCCCTCCAGGTACGAGCTGCGCTGCGTGGTGTGGAACACGCGGGACGTGGACCTGAGGGACACCAACGTGGCCGGGCAGAGGATGAGCGACATCTACGTCACCGGGTGAGCCACAGCCACCAGCGGGGGCCAGTGTCAGGGATGGGGACAAGGGTGGCAGCCGCGTCCTGTCCCCCCGGGGCACGGCAGGTGGCTGGACGGGCTGGAGGAGCAGAGGCAGAGGACGGACGTGCACTACCGCTCGCTGCAAGGGGACGGCAGCTTCAACTGGCGCTTCGTCTTCCCCTTCGAGTACCTGGCGGCCGAGCGGCTCTGCGTCCTGCCCCGAAAGGTGCTGGGGTCCCCTTGGGGTCCCCTTGGGGCTGGGGGGGGCACCGGGCATGACCCCCCCTTTCCTTCCCTCTTTTTAGGAGCATTTTTGGAGCCTGGACGAGACGGTGCAGAAGCTGCCCCCCAAGCTCATCCTCCAAGTGTGGGACAACGACATGTTCACGGCCGATGACTTTTTGGGTGAGACCCCAGCTCCCTGCCCAGCTGGGCAGAGGGGGGCACCCACGGGTGACGGGGGCACCCACATTTTGTTTTTTCCCCCCCGTGCAGGTGTCCTGGAGCTGGAGCTCAGCCGGCTGCCGCAGCCAGCCCGGCGCCCTGAGGACTGTGCCCTGACACCGCGGGCGAGCCGCTGGCCCTGGCAGGGGGCGCGGGGCCCCCCCCACCTCTCCCTTTTTCGGCAGAAGCAGGTGAAGGGCTGGTGGCCCTGCACGGTGCAGGAGGGCGGCAAGCGGCGCCTGTCGGTAGGGCAGGATGGGGGGGGGAAAGGGTGGGCGGCGATGAGAGGGGGGCACAAATCCTGGCCCCCCACCTCCCAGATCCACCCCCCCCTTCAGGGTAAGCTGGAGCTGAGCCTGGAGCTGCTGAAGGCCAAGGAGGCAGAGGAGCGGCCGGCAGGGAAAGGGCGAGAGGAGCCCAACATGTACCCGGCCCTGCAGCCACCCCTGTAAGGCCTTGGGTTGAGCCCCCACCCCCCAAAAAAAAGGGTGCAGGGGGGTGGCAGCGGGTGCCCCCAGCTGGGTGTCGTTGCAGGCGGCCGGAGGGGTCGTTCCTGTGGCTGCAGGCTCCGCTGCGCAGCCTGCGCTACGGCCTCTGGCGGCGGCACCGCTGCCGCATCGTGCTGGGGCTGGCCCTGCTGCTGCTCCTCGCCCTCATCCTCACCTTCATCTACGCCGCACCGGTGAGCGCAGCCCCCCCCCCCCGATCCATCCCCCTGCCAGCCCCCCGAGCCCCCCCTGAGCTTTCCTCTCTGCCCCCCGCAGGGTTACTTGGCCATGAAGCTGGTGAACCCTCTCCAAGGCTGGCATCCTTTCAGCGCTGCAAGCAAGCCCTGATTTGGGGACACCCCCAGGGCACAAGGACGCTGGGTGTGGGGAGCACCAAGGGGCTGCCACCCCCCCAAAGTCACCTCTTCAATAAAACAGGACTCAAGTGACAGGCAAAGCATCGTCCCCCGACTCTGTTGGCTTCACCTCCAGGAGCACGGCCGTGTCACACACACCAACATTTATTCCAAGACACCAGTAACAGCTCTGGGAAGAGGTGCACGCATTTCACTCCTGGTCATCAGGCAAAAAAAAAACAAAACGGAGGCAAAACGCCAGAAATAGTCCTTTCAGGCCACGAGAACGCCTGGGCACTTCTTAAAAAAAAGCTTCCACCTACCTCGGCGGCAGCATTGTGCCAAAAAAGCAGTGGTTGCTCACAAAAAAAAGAAAAACAAACAAAAAAACCACCACCGCTCCCCTGGGCTGGGACCTGGCCGGGGTCAGAAAGCACCCGGGAAGCATCGGGGTGCAGAGGCCACGGCTCCCAGCCCTGCCCCAGCAAGGAGGGTGCTGCAGAGATTCGCCATCTGGATGTGCCCAGAGGTGCTGGGATGCTCCTGGGACAACCTGACCTCATTTCTCCCCAATTCTGGGTCCCTCTGGGGACCCCCCGCCACCATCCCTTGCTCTGGGAAAGCGACCACAGGAGCTCGATGTGGTCTCCGGGGGACGAAACTTTTTGTCCCCCCAATGTGGTCTCCTTTTGGGGGCAAAACCGGCCGTGCTGCTCCTTCTGGCGACCGCCAGTGAGAGAAACACAGCAAGAAGGCGCTGAGGTAGGAATAAACCACGGCTCCCTGCAGGGCAGGAGCTGCGGCTCCGAGGGGCCCCCGCAGCTCGGCTCCTCCTCGGCGGGGTCAGGACGCAGCGAGCAGGAGCCCTGGGGAGAGCCGAAGCCACAACACGGCATGCAGACAGCACCGGTGCGGGGGGCGTGCGGGGGCAGCGGCATGCTGGAGGGGGGAGAGGGGCTGAGCCCCCCGGAGGCAGCAGCAAACGGGTGGTGAAAGAGGGGAGCAAGGAATTAAGCCCCCAGTGGGAAGGGGGATTGGCAGCTTGAGCTGCCGGAGATGGGGAAATCCATCAGCAGCCCCAAAACACCAACCGGGGGAGGCTGAAGGGACACGGAGGGGTTGTGCGGTGGTGGGGGGAGCTCAAGGAACCAAGGGAAAGCAGTCTGGTCTCTAAAGACGGCCTAAAAACCAGCCTGGGGGGGGGGATGAGCAGCTCGGCAAACCCCTCCTGGAAAGGAAACCGCAGCAGAGGGGCTGCTGCTGTCGGAGCCTGGCAAGGAACGAGGGCACTTGGCTGGGTTCCGCTCGCTGCGTTGCTCTCAGCTGGGATTTCACAGCCGAGGCGGTGACCTCTGTGTCCCCCGGACAGCAGAGAGGCGGCTGGGCGCTGCCAGAACCCCACAAACCAGCCCCAAACAGCTCCCAGAGCGGGGCTCCTGCTCCCAGCAAGCCCTCGGGGCACAGCGGCTCCGTCCCCACAGCACCCAGCCCCAGCCCTGCTGTGCTGGGGGTCCCCGCTCACATCGGGGGGGTCCTGGAGCCTGATGACAAGTGGTGGCCATCCCCACTGGGGTTCTGGGGACACCGGGGGCCCCGCTGCGGGACCAGGTCCATCGGGCTCTGGCCAGCCTGGGATGGGGGCCAGGGTGTGGCTATGGGGGGGCCATCCCAGGCAGGCTCCCAAGTCAATAGAAATGTTTCCGGCTCTGCTCCTGCCACTTGTTGTAGACGATGACTCCGATCACGATGGCGAAGACGATGGCAACGAGGGAGAAGAAGACGATTAAGAAGAGAGCCAGGCCGCTCATGGGCTCCAGCGGCGCCTCCACTGCCAGACAAAAGGAAGAAAGGCTGTGAGCTGGGCAATCGGCTCACCCCTGCCCCCCCACTGCTTTGCCCACAGGTTATTCCTCCAGGGAGCTCGTTTGGAAGGACACAAAACCAGTGGGAAGAGCTCCTGTAGCTGGGAACAAGGCTCTGGCTGGTGAGAGCCTCGTCACACAGCCAGTGGACACGTTAGGGGGGGACATTTCTGGGCAGGAGTGACCACCACCAGGGTCCAAGCCCCTGTGAGTTTTCGGCAGCTCGTGTTGGTGATGCCATGCCCATGGGTAGCCTGGCACGCTCTGGAAGGCAGCACTTCTCCTCCAAGCACGCCTGTGCCAAACGAGGGCAGGTTGTGACCCAGATTGTGTCGCAGTGGGTGAGAGAAATCTGGGCACGGGCCTCCCGATCCCAGCTGGAGCTCGGCTGGTTTGCTGCTGAGGCGCCGCGCTTTCTGCTCCGTGAGCCCGCAGCTCCTCCTGCCCCTGTCCTTCCCCCTGCCCCCCACTTACTGCCCGGCAGCTTCAGGTTGTCCACCACGGGCAGGTACACCTCCCTGTCCCGCTTCTCCTCCTCCGGCGTCCGCTCCACCGTCAGCTGGTAAAGCTTCAGCGAGATGATGTCGTGGTTGTCTGCAAGCAGAGCAGAGACGTGCCCTGAGGTGTCACCGCCCGGCACAGCTCCGGCCGGGGATCTGAGTGCCACCAGTGTCACCGCGGCACCTTACAACTCGGGCACCAGCCCCAGGCCGCCGGCTGTCCCCTGCCACGAGGAGAACTCACCTCTTGGGGCAGGCTCCACGCCGGGCTGAAAGCTGCACCCAGCACGGGGCCCTCCTCCAGCACTCCCAAGGGGAAGCTTTAAGCTACTTAAACCGAGAACCAACAGCCCAGGCCGGGACATCATCTGACCCCAAAGCATTCAGCCACCCGAAAAGAGCGTGTTAGAACCAGCCTCACATGACCCCTATTTCCTTTGCTCGTGACTGCCGAGTTATTAGTGGGACAAGGAGAGTGCTCCACGCCAGCCTGCGAGCTCCCAGGGCATTAGGCAGAGATCTGAGAAAGAAAAGGAACTTTTGTTGGAGCCAACAATGGGCCCGGCCGCTGGCCATCAATGAGCTTTTGTAGGGGCATAACTCAAAATCGGGCTAAAACCTGCTGAAAGAGACAGAGCGGGGTAACTTCAGGCCTCCCGGCACCCCAAGCAGCGCTGCAAGAAGTGAGAAAAGCAAAGCAGAGGGCTTCGGCTCCCTGCAAAACCCAATTTCCTTCAGCCCTGGTTGCACCACTGCTTCCAGACACACCTGGCCGGTCCCCTCCTCAACAACATCACTCTCGGGCTGGGAAATCCGAAGTGCTACGTGAACTAACCCCGGACAGGCAGCACAGCACCCCCGGGGTGCAGCTACCTCCAGCACCGCCCTTGGGCCATGCCCAGCCACTACGGGTTGAGCCAGCAGAGCACAGGAGGAGATTTTCAGTGCTTGCTCTGTGTTACTCCTCCCAGGGCTCACATTTTGGAGGTGGACCCTCACGTTTCTCTGCTCTGAGATGCTGGCTGAAGCCTGGCCGTGTCCCTGTCACCATCTGGGTGTCACTGTCAGCCTGACCCAGCGGCAGAAGGAGCTCAAGCAAAGTGCTCGGGGGCACAGCACACCTACACCGGGGTTTTGGCTCCTAGGGAACTGCAGCAAGACGAAAAACCACGGCTCCCACTCACAGCCTGGGGGTGCCTAAAGCACAGAGAGATTTCGGGCACACCCGTGAGCCTCACCACGTACCCAGCCGCACCTCCAGCACCCAAAGCTGCTTAAGTCCTGCCAGAGCTGCTCAGGAAGCAGACTCAGGGCCCCGTGGCGGTACCTGACAGGTCTCCAGTGACAGAGGAGGTCCCAAAGTAGTACCCGCGGGGCAAGCGCACGCCCGGCACGTCGATGCAGTCCCGCCACTCGTGCTTGCCATCGATGTCAATCATCACCTGAAGGAGAGGAGGCTGCGGTAGCACCGGGGGGGGGCTGGGGGCTGCCCGCTCGGCCCCAGCCATCCTCACCCACCGTCAGCCTCCTCTTGACGTAGCGGATCACCAGGAAGGTGTCGTGGTTGAGGTTGCGCACCATGGCCGTGCAGCCCCCCAGCTCGGTCGGCCTCCCGTCCCGGTCGTGGTCGTAGGTGAGCGAGCCGTTGTTCACCATGGCAGAGATGTAGGGGAAGACGCGCTGCGGGGGCAAGGCCGGGGGTGAATTTGGGGCTCTCCCCCCCACCGCTCTGCCCACTCCGTGCCAGCGTCACGGCACACCTGCGGGGTGAAGAGCCGCGCCACCCCGCGCACCCCAAACTCCTTCACTCCCCGTCTGTGCCTCCCCAAATTGGGCTCAGCAGCTGACCGCGATCCCTCGCCACCCTCCAGCCTTCCTCCTCTGGGTCAGCCGTGGCTACCGAGCAGCTCCCACGCCTGCCTCCCTGCTCGCACGGGGATTTCTGGAGCTCGGATGAGGGAATTCCCTCACGGGGAAAGGAGACGAAGCCAAAGAGCTTGGAAACGAGTGGGTTGGCAAGAGCAAGTACCTGATTTCCCGGGCTGTACCTCCTCTTCTGAGCCTGCGAGTCCAGGGTTATCGCAAAGCAAGAAAGAGCACAGAAGCAAAATGGTCACGGACCAGAGCTTAGGATTAACTCGCAACCTGGGAAGTTTGCGGAGCTCAGCACGCTGCCTGCCTAGCGCAGGCTGAAGGCAGAGGGGGGTTGTAGGGGCCAGGTCCCAAATCCCAGGGCACAGGGCGAGGAAGCAGCACGGCTGGGCAGAAGCCCCCTCGCGCACCACGTTTCTGCTCCTCACCGTGCAGCGCAGCCGCTCTCCTGCACAAAGCCACGTGCCCGAGCACAGGTGCTGACACAGACCGTGACCGACAGCTCCCCAACAGCTCCCAAGGGTCCCGCAAGCCACCTGCCCCCTTCCCTCAGTAATAAAATTCTTCTTTAACTTTTAAAGGAGAAAAAGCAGCCGTGAGCCCCCACACCATTACTGCCTGATTGGCGCTCCTCCACCTCTCTCCTTCCTCATTCGGGGGCAGGAGGGCAGCCCCTCCAGCTGCTGACTGTGCTGTCAAGCCCTAAGTGTCCCATAAAGGATTTCATTTTGTTTAGAGAAGAGCTGCTGTGCCTCTTTACCCCAGAAAAGCACGGCCACAGCCCCACACGTCAAGAGGACGGCCTCACCTACCCAGTGCCACGGCAGTCCCCGAGCAGTGCCGGTAACGGGAGGGCGCTGCTGCGGGCACAAAGTCCAGCCCCGCGCCAGAAGCCGCCGGTTGCTCAACGTTTGCTCAGCAGCTCCGAGGTCAGGGCGCATCCAAACGGTGCCCCCTGTCCCTCGGGGACCGCAGTGAAGAATGACGGTGGTGCTGTGGGGTGGTTGGTGCCAACGTCTTGGGGTGAAACGGTAAAACAACGCCTGTTTTCTAGGGGCAGCTGGAAGTAAGGGCAGGGCCAGCTTTGTTTTCGGGCTGACAAAACTGACTCCAGCATCAGGACGGGTGGAGCCCGCTTCTAACTGCCTCTGTGCCCTCTTCTCCACAGAAACCAATAAACCCCAGGCAAACAAACAATGCATCACGAACCCAAAGGTCTGCAGACGGGCACCTTTCATGCCCTGCAGCAGGGCTGGCTGCCATAAAACAGCTCGGCAGGCTGGGTTTGGCTGCTGGGCTGCTCTGCTTGAGGTCTACAAGGCCCACGCTCCTGGCACAGCCTCCCCTCAACTGCTGCTTGCCAGCAGCCTTCAGAAGGCGCAAGAGCTCGCCACGCAGAGGTGATGAGATCCACCAATTTTCTCCTACCCCAGGATTTTTTTCCCTCTGGGTGAAGCTGACAACAGAACCACCCCGCAGCTTCTCACCTATCCAAGTTATCGCTTCCCTGGGCGGAAACCAACGACACAGAGAGGGAAAGGGTGCAAAGGAAGCTGAGCAGCGTCTGCTTGTAGCCAGCTGGCCTCCGAGTCAGGAGCCCAAGGCCACCACCCCTCGCCGTGGGGCTGAAGGGCTGCACCAGCTGCGGGCCATAACCTGGGTGCTGAGCCAGCGCTGCCCGTGCCACGCTCGGCAGGCACCCTGCAAGCGGCACGCTGCCAGCTATCGCCCCTCGCTCACCTCCTGCTGCTTCTCCTCGTTCGGGTAGGTGTCCACAAACACCCCCAGGCCCAGGAAGTTGTCCTTGCTTCCAAAGACAGGTCCTAGAAGAAATAAAATGGGCTGCTGGTGATGGTGCAAGGCAAGGAAGGCATCGCAACGCCAGGCAGGGTTGGTTCCGCGTTCCTTTGCATCATTCTCCGTGCCAGGCAGTGAGGCTGGTGCTCTGCAGCTCACACAGGGACAAATTTACCTTCAGATCACCGAGGGAAACCCCCCGCAAGTTGAATTCGTAAGGTGTAGAGGGGCAGGGCATGCAGAGGCTTGCTGACACCTTGGTGGCAGGGAGACCCAGGCCACAGGCTGATGGGATCACTGGGGAGGGCTCTCCTGCCCCCAGCTTTCCCCTGATGGCAAAATGAGGACCCACATCACCTCGCAGAACAGGGCTTCACGTGCAGAGCCGGGCACTGCAGGGCTCCACACAGCCTTGTGTGGATAAACGAGCCCACAGACCCTCGGTGCCACAGGCTGGGTGCTCAGAGGGACAGGTTAAATCCCCTGCCCTGTGCTGGGCCAGGCTCCAGCTTCCCCCCCCAGCCCAGTCCCTAACTGAAGCCCCACGCTTCCAGCTGCACCGCCCTGCACGCCTCGAGCAAGGCAAAACGGTGCTGAGCAGGCTGCAGCCTCCCAGGGACCCCACAACCCCCAGCACCACGCATCTCCCACGGCTGTCACTCCCTTTTTGGCCTGCCAGCATGAAGGGGAAGCAGCCCTCGGGCCCCACAGAGGGCTCCCGAGGCAGCCCGGGAGCACCCGGCACCGCGCTGAGGGCCCCGCTGCGCTCACCCGGCTGCATGCGGTCCTTGGTGTACCAGATGGCGAAGCCGTCGCCGTTCAGGTTCTTCTTGCCTTGCCCGTGGATTTTGAAGTGCACCTGCAGCTCCCAGTCGCGGAGGTAGCACGGCTGCAGGGGGAGGGACGAGGGCGTGAAATCGGGGAGCCCCCAACGCCCCCCCCTGCACCGAGGGGCAGGCGGCGCCCACCACCACAGCCCGTGGCCCTGCCGAGCCCACGGGCGCTCCCCATTTCCCTGGGTTTCAGATAGGAGCGAGGATAATTAAGCTCTTAATTAACGCCGAGGGACATCATTAGGCCGAGGGACTCGGTTGTAGCCCAGGGCTATCAGAAGCCGAGGAAACAACTCCGGGCTCACAGCGAGGTCGGCACCTTGTGGCTAGGGAATGGGCGGCTGGAGGGGCGTGGGGAACGGCCCCGCTCCTAATTGCTCCCGAGCCAATTATAGCCTGAGCTGCAAATGAACTCCCTGCGGGAACCCGGCGGGAGCTGAGCCTCGCACAGGCAGTGGTGTTTGTGGGAGCTGCAAAGAGGACCAAAAACCCCAACCCCAAACCTCCCTCAGTGTTTTATAGGAACGGCAGCCCAAGACCCCCCCAGATTCACGCCGGGACCCCCCCTCAGGGCAGTCACCCCAAAAGGGGGCTCAGCCCACGCAGGAATCCCCAAGCTGCAAACCTCAGTGCTGCTGCCCCCAGCCCCATTCCCACCGCCCCCATTTCCCCCCATTTCCCCCCTTATTTCCCCTCCTTTTACCCCAGACCCCCCCACCCAACCACCCCCACACCCCAATAACTCCCTCCTACCTGCTGGCCTGCCCCCCCCAACCTCCCTCATTGCCCTAATTTGACCCCCACCCATCCTCAAACTCCCCAAAATCCCCCAACCACTATTGCTCCACACCCCCAGCTCCCCCCCCACTTTCCCCAACCCCCCCAACCTCCCCGAAACTCACCCTAATTCCCACACCTGAACCCTTCCACCTGCTCCCCGACCCCAAAACCTCCCTCTCTGAACCCTGACCCTCACCCACCCCGTTACCCCACCCCATGGGGGATACCCCCAGCCCCCCCCGGCCCCGCTGCCCCCCCCCAGCCCCCCCCGGTCCCGCTGCCCCCCCCCAGCCCGGGGCTCACCACGCGGTTCCAGACAGCGCCTCGCTTGCTCTGTAGGTCGGGGGTGAGGCGGATGTACTGCGGCATCACCATGGCGTTGCCCTGCAGGTCCCACAGCCCCGAGCTGGCCGAGCCCACGCCTGCCGGCCCACACACGCGGTCGCCACCAAATCCTGGCACACCCCAAAAGCCCGGCATCCCAAAACTCCAGGGCCCAGGTACCCCCAAAACCCTGCACTGAGTACCCCAAAGCCCCAGCATCTAAATATCCACAGCAGGTGCCCCAAAGCCCTGCACTGGGCACCCCAAAACACCCACACCAGGCACCCCAAACTGCCAGAACTGGGCATCCCAAATCCCAGCACCTCAAAACCCTGGCACCCCAAAATCCCCAGCACCTCAAAACCACACACCAAGCACCCAAAACCCAGTACCAGGTGCCCTAAACCCCATACCAGACACCCAACGTCCCCAGCACCCCAAACCCAGCAGCAGGCACCCAAATCCCCCTCACTGGGCACCCCAAATTCCCACACAGGGCACCCCAAACTCCCCACACCCCAAACTTGGCACCCCCACACCGGGCATCCCAAATCCTGGTACCAGGAATCTCAAAGCCCCTGCTCCCTAAGCCTGGCACCCCAAACCCCCCCCACTGGGCACCCCAAAAGTCCCCAACACTCAAAACCCACGCACCAGGCACACAAGATGCAGTACCGGGTGGCCTGAATCCCTATGCCGGGCACCCCAAATCCCCAGCACACCAAAACCAGCACTGGGCGCCCAAACCCCAGGGCCCAGGTACCCCCAAAACCTTGCACTGAGCTCCCCCAAAACCTGGCTGCCCCAAAGCCGCACCCAAAACCCCTGCACAGAGCATCCCAAAACCCAGTACCAGGCGCCCCCGCACCCCAAACCCGGTACTTGGTGCCCCAAAACTCCAGCACCCCAAATCCCCACACCCCACACACGGGGCACCCAAATCCTGGTACTGGGCACCCCAAAAAGCCCCACACCAGACACCCTAAAAATCCCAGCACCCCCAAAATCCCCTCACCCTCAACCCAGCACTGGAACCCCTAAATCCAACACCGGGCCCCCCCCCCCAAACCCCAACCCCAGTCCCGGGTCCCCCCAAAGCCAGGCACCCCAATACCCGGTACGAGGTGCCCCCAATCACTGTACCGGCCCTCCAACACCCCGGTACCCCAAATCCCAGCACCCCAAATCCGGTACCGGGCCCCGCCGACCCCCAATACCGCCCCCCCCCGACCCCAAGTACCCCAAAACCCGGTACCGGGTACCCTAAACCCCTGTACCGGGCACCCCAAACCCCGGTCCCCCAACCCCCGGCACCCCAAAAGCAGCACCGGGCCCCACACCCCCGGTACGGGGCCCCCCCCCTCGACCGCCGGTACCGGGCCCCGCCAACCCCCGGTCCCGGTCCCGATCCCGGTGCCGGTGCCGCTCACCCTGGTAGGGTTTGGATAACGAGTGCTCCCGCTTCAGGTGCTCCTCGGTCTGCTCCGCCCGCGGCCCGCCGAGGCGCAGCGCCACGGCCAGCAGCCACAGCCCGGCCCGCCACCGGCCCGCCGCCGCCGCCATCTTCCCCCGCCGCCGCCCGCCCCGCGCGCCCATTGGCCGCCCCGCCCCGCCGGTCCCGCGAGCTGATTGGCCGCCCGGCGCCGTCCGTCACGAAGAGGGCGGGGATAGCGCGCGGGGCATGCTGGGGAATGTAGTTCTGGGAGGGCCTCGGGGCCCGCAGCGGGGAGGGGACCGGGGCCGCGCGGGTCCTAGCGCCCCCCGCCAGCTCTCGGCTTCCCGCAGGTCTCAGCGGCCGCCCTGGGTCCTAGTGCCCCACCCCCGCTGTCCTTAGGTCCCCGCTCCGTGCCCTTAGACCCCCCAGTGCCCTTAGACACCCCGCAAGAGATCCCCCCATGCCCTAAGAGCCCCCTCCCATGCCCTTATACCCTCCCCTTCCATGCTCTCAGAGCCCCCTTAGGGACCCCCTATGCCCTCAGAGACCCCCATGCCCTCAGCGCCCCACCTTATCTCCCCACCTTTGCTCCCCATCCGTTCTCCTTCTGCACCCTGACCCACTCCACATAAGAGATACCCCCATATCCTACCCTGTCCTGTGCTGTCCTATCCTATCCTATCCTATCCTATCCTATCCTATCCTATCCTAATCCCATCCCATTCTGTTCTATCCCGTTTTACCCTATCCTATCCCATCCCTCCTTATCCTGTCCTGTCCATCCCATCATCCTATCCTAATCCCATCCCATCCTACCCTATCCTATCCCATCCCATCTTATTCTATCCTACCCTATCCTGTCCTACCCCATCCCATCCTATCCCATCCCATTCTATCTCACCCTCTCCTATCCTGTCCTATCATCGCATCCCATCCCACCCCTAACCCCATCCCATCCCATACTATCTCACCCTATCCTATCCTAATCCCATCCAATTCTGTTCTATCCCGTTTTACCCTATTCCATCCCTCCTTATCCTATCCTGTCCATCCCATCCCATCATCCTATCCTAATCCCATCCCATCCTACCCTATCCCCTCCTATCCCATCCCATCTTATTCTATCCTACTCTATCCTGTCCTACCTGATCCCATCCCATCCTATCTCACCCTCTCCTATCCTGTCCTATCATCCCATCCCACCCCTAACCCCGTTCTGTCCTGTCCTATCCCGTCCTGTCCTATCCCGTCCTATCCTATCCCGTCCTATCCTATCCTATCCTATCCTATCCCGTCCTATCCTATCCTATCCTATCCTATCCCATCCCATCCTATCCCATCCTATCCCATCCTATCCCATCCTATCCCATCCCATTTAATTCTATCCTACCCCATCCTGCCCTACCCTACCCTACCCTACCCCACCCCACCCCACCCCACCCCATCCCATCCCATCACCCCACCCTCCCTGTGGTCCCCACCCGCCATTGCCCCTTTAAGCCCCTCTCTGGGCGTTCCCGCTCTGCGCGCGGAGGGGGCGGGGCAGCGCTGCGGGGCGGGGCGGGGCCTCCCCCTCCCGGGCGGGCGGGCACGGAGGGGGCGTGGCTCCGCCGCGTGACGTCACAGCGAGCGCGGCGGCCGCGAGACCCCAACATGGCGGCGGGCAGCGGGCGGCGGCGGGGAGGAGGCGGCGGCGGGGGGGGGGGGAGCTCAGCGGGGCCGGGACCGGGCGGAGGAGGCGGCGGCGGCCGGGGCCCCGCGTCCCCCCCACCGCTGCTACCGCCGCTGCTGCTCCTCCTGGCGCTGCCCGGCGGCGGCGGCGGCTCCCCGGTGCTGGCGGCGGGGGACAGCGTGATCCTGGGCATGCGGCTGGAGGAGAGCTCCAAACCGGCGGCGGCGGCGGCGGCGCAGGGCCCGATCCGGGTGACGGAGGGCAGCGAGCTCCTGCTGCGCCTCTACGGGCTGGGGCTGGGCCCGCGCACCGGCGAGCGGGTGGCCTTCGCCGAGCTGCGCCCCGCCGCCAACGCCTCGGCCGAAGCCGCCGCCGCCGCCGCCAACGGGAGCTGCCCCGAGCGCTCCCAGGACCTGGTGGTGCGGCCCGGCCCCGCCGAGCCCCGCAGCACCTCGGCGCTGCTCCGAGTGCAGGTGCAGCCGCTGCGCAAGGACGAGAGGGCCAAGACCTACGTGCTGTGCAGCCAGAGGGGGCCCGGGCAGCCCTGGCTGCCGCACCGGGGGCCCGACGGGCAGCTGGTGGTGCTGGAGGAGAAGAAGTCGCTGCTGCCGCTCTGGCTGCAGGTGACGCTGCTGGGGGGGCTGCTGGTGCTGTCGGGGATGTTCAGCGGGCTCAACCTGGGGCTGATGGCGCTGGACCCCATGGAGCTGCGCATCGTGCAGAACTGCGGCACGGAGAAGGAGAAGCGCTACGCGCGCAAGATCGAGCCCATCCGCCGCAAGGGGAACTACCTGCTGTGCTCCCTGCTGCTGGGCAACGTGCTGGTCAACACCACGCTCACCATCCTGCTCGACGACCTCATCGGCTCCGGCATCGGCGCCGTGGTGGCCTCCACCATCGGCATCGTCATCTTCGGGGAGATCGTGCCCCAGGCGCTGTGCTCCCGCCACGGGCTGGCCGTGGGCGCCAACACCATCGTGGTCACCAAGTTCTTCATGCTGGTGACCTTCCCGCTCTCCTACCCCATCAGCAAGCTCCTGGACTGCATCCTGGGCCAGGAGATCGGCACCGTCTACAACCGGGAGAAGCTGGTGGAGATGCTGAAGGTGACGGAGCCCTACAACGACCTGGTGCGGGAGGAGCTCAACATGATCCAGGGCGCCCTGGAGCTGCGCACCAAGACGGTGGAGGACGTGATGACCCCGCTGCAGAACTGCTTCATGATCAACAGCGACGCCATCCTGGACTTCAACACCATGTCGGAGATCATGGAGAGCGGCTACACGCGCATCCCCGTCTACGAGGACGAGCGCTCCAACATCATGGACATCCTCTACATCAAGGACCTGGCCTTCGTCGACCCCGACGACTGCACGCCCCTCAAGACCATCACCAAGTTCTACAACCACCCCGTCCACGTCGTCTTCCACGACACCAAGCTGGACGCCATGCTGGAGGAGTTCAAAAAGGGTGAGTGGTCGGGGCTGGGGGGGGCCAAACACACCGGGGGGACGCGTCCTGGGGCCGCCGCTTGCTTTCTGCCCAGCTCCGGTTGCACGATGCCGGAAGCAAAACTGCGGCCGAGCCTCCCTGGCAGCTCTCCAGGGACGGAGCTGCCCGGCGGCCGCGAGCTTTTTGGGTGCTTTAAGGGGACGAGGGGGCTGCGGAGCCCCCACCGGGGCATGGGGACGGGCAGCGGCCCCGTCTCGGTGCCCGACGCCTCCGGGGATCGCTCCGTAACGGCGCCGGGGCGGCGGAGGCAGAGCAATCTCTGCTGGGCGCCCGCCTCTAGAAGCGCTCTGAGAGTGTTTACTTGCGCCTCGTTTTTAATTATCGGCCCCGGAGGCCCTTGAAACGCTGCTGGAAAATTGCTCCGCTCCCTGCTCGGCTCCACTCCCTTCTCAGGGCCCTGCCCTGCCGCGCGGGACGGCCCCGAGCTTCCTGCTGGCCCCAAAAACCGAGCGCAACCCGGCGGCAGGAGGGGCTGGCAGCAGCTCGGCGCCGTGTCCCTTGGTGAGGGGACAAGGGGACGCCCGACCGGGCAGGGACCCCACTGCCAGGGATGAGGAGCTCTGTGGGGTGACACTGCCGTGACCCCGCCGCTCCTCCAGCTCCCGTTCCGCTCGCACCGGGGGCGCTTGGCCCTGTCCTTGTGGCACACCCCAAAACATTGTCACGGGGACCACGCTGCGGCTCGGTGTCACTTGTGGTTGCGACCACGACGGGATCTCATCACCTCCCAGCCTCTGCTTCTTGTCCCCGATGACCACGAGCCTTCTCGGCCGGTGCTTTTCCCTCAGTTCATCTCGCACCGGGCCAGGATTCCCACCCCCGGCCCCGTTTCCAAAATCCAGCAGAAGGGGAGCGGGGTCAGATTCTGCAGCCGTGCTGCTGGAGCTGGGCTTACGGCTGCTGCTGGCGCCGGCTTTCCCTCTGACGAATCCTTATTAAAGGATTTAAAACGCGCCCGCTCTGATTCCAAAGCCGCCGACGTCCTGCCATGATGTTGCTTTTCATAGCTGGCTCAGGAGCGGGAGGATTTGGGGGGCCCTCTCTGGGGTCACCCCAAAATTCCCGTTCCCTGGGGATGCCGCCCCACCGACAGCCCCAAAACAGATTTCGACCTGTTTTGAGCGGAAGGATAAGGAGAGGAAATGGACCCGCTGTGCTCCTGCTCGTCCTCGCTGCGGGGCACTTGGGGCACTCCCTGGTGCCACGGACACATCCCCAAGGCTGGTACCGGGGTGACAGCTCCTGAAGCAGCTTTGGTGCCAGCCCAGTGCAAATCTTGGAGTGGGGACAGGACATTTCACCCTTCACAACACCGGGGAGCACCAGGGCTTTGCCTGGAGCGGGGCAGGGGCTGTCTGTCCCCTGCTGGCTTCCCACCATGGGCACCACAAACACCCCAAAACCCCGCGGCTGCTTCTTGCACATCCTGGAAGCAGAAAAGTGGGACTTCTTCTCACTGGGTTACACAGCCAGCGAGCGGAGGCCTTGGGAATCGGCCCGTCCCCATCGACCTGGGGACCGTGGTGGCACCGGGGAGCCCTGGAGTGAGCAGCGGGGCCCGTCCCCACCGCGGGCACGCCGCCGTCACGCCCTTTGCTCTCGTCTTCGCTTGGCCCGCGGGGAGGAACCGCGGCCTGACTCATCGGGGCTGGGCCCCGCCGGTGCCGCCGTCCTTTCGCCGCTCCCTCGGGCTGGCGGTGCGGCCAAGGCCGGGGTTGGCACGGCCAAACGGTGACCGTGGGCACGGGCTCCCCTCGGTGCCGTTTTCGCCGCCTCGTCGCAGCGGGGCCGCCCGAGCCATGGGTGTTTGGCTGAAGGAGGAGGAACCGGGGAGCCGCGCGGTGCCCGTCTCTAAAATTAGCCTTTTCCTGGGTGGGAGCGTGGCGATGAGCCGCCCGCAGCCGCCCCGCGCTGAGATTAAAGAGCAGAGAGCCCCGGGGAGGGCAGCGCCGGGCGGGCAGCGCCTGCCCTGGTGGCTCGCAGGGTGCGGAGCGCGGCCGGCTGCCAGCGTGGGGATTTCGGGGCCGAGCCTCGTGCCCAGGGCAGGGAATTCCCGAAGGCGGTGGCCGGCAGCGAGCTTTGTTGGCGAGGTTTTGGCTGAAGCAAGAGAAACGGAGCCTCGTGGCGAGGGGACGGCAGCGCTGGATTTACCCTGAGCCAGGCAACCTGCGCTCGGGGAGCCAGAGGAGTCACCGGGTCAGGGCTGGGGAGGGTTCCTGGGGACCTGGCCCCTGCAGGCAGCGTTTCCCTGCCCTGGGCTCTCTCCCCCTGGGTATTTTGGCTCCGTGCAGCACCAGGTGTCCAGAACGTTCCCTCCAGGCTGGGTCAGCCCAGGTCAGCGTGGCCAAGGAGGCCCAGGGAGGTGGTGGCCACTGGTGGGAACGTGGCTGTGGCTGCGTTGGTTGCCCCGTGGTGCTGGCACGGAGCTGTGCCGATGTCCCCAGGCCCCGGTGACGTGGGACGGTGCCTCCAGGACCCCTCCCCTCTCCTGTGACCCCCCGGCCGAGCCCACGCCCCGAGATGTCCCGTCCCGAGCCCAGCAGGCGCCGCTGTTACGGCCTTAATTACTGTCATTAAATTAGGAAGGAGCGCCCAGCCCAGGGGCTCGTTTCCATTTGTACATCCTTATTGTTCCCTGCCCAGGGTCAAGTGCTGCAGAGGGATGGGCTGGGCCTGGTGGCAGGGTCCTGTCCCCCCCTGTGCTGCCCGGGACCCCCCAGGGCAGTGGGATCGGGGTGCCCGGCGCGTGTCGAGCGTCCGTCCGTGTGCCCGCAGGGAAATCCCACCTGGCCATCGTGCAGAAGGTGAACAACGAGGGCGAGGGAGACCCCTTCTACGAGGTGCTGGGGCTGGTGACGCTGGAGGACGTCATCGAGGAGATCATCAAGTCGGAGATCCTGGACGAATCCGACACCTACAGTAGGTCCGGGGCTCGGCCCCGCGTCCCCGTCGCGTGCCGGGGTCCCCCGGGTGCCGCCCGCCCCCGCTAACGCCGCGCTCCCCGCAGCCGACAACCGCAGCAAGAAGCGGGTGGGCAACCAGAAGAACAAGAGGGACTTCTCGGCCTTCAAGGACCCCGTCAACGAGCTGAAGGTGAAGGTGTCCCCGCAGCTGCTGCTGGCCGCTCACCGCTTCCTCTCCACGGGTGAGTTTTTGGGGGATGCCACTCTCCAGTGGCCTTGTCCTGCCTGGAGGATCCCAGAGGTGGGGAAACGGGGGCACGGCGGTCGCTGCGTTGAAGCAGGAGCCGGGGATTTGGCAGGACACATTGAGGGAGGGGGCTGTGACTACGAGACCCCGCTATCCTCCCACCCTGTCCCCCAAAACGAAAAGGGAAGGGGCTCAGGGGTGGCAGCACTGACACTTGGCAGGGCCCTGTCCCTGCAGGAGGGTCCTGTCACTGTGCTGGTGTCAGTGGGGCCTGGGGTCCCCCTGCTTCCCCCAGTACCCCCCTCCGAGGGGACGGGACGAGGACAGGGAGCCCCGGCAGCTCTGACCCCGTCCCTCCTCGCCCTCAGAGGTGACGCTCTTCACGCCCAACTTCATCTCGGAGAAGATCCTGCTGCGGCTGCTCAAGTACTCGGACGTCATCCAGGAGCTGAAGTTTGACGAGGAGAACAAGAAGTCCCCGCGCCATTTCCTCTACACCAAGAACAAATCAGCCGACTACTTCATCCTCATCCTGCAGGTACCGCCGCTCCTCCTCGCCGCCTGGGAGCGGAGCGGTGCCACCGACCACGCCTGGGGTCCCCGGGGGGAGCTGTCACCCCCCGGGGGGGGCTTTGGGGAGCCTCCTTCCACCCAGCCCAGCGCCGCGGGACGCGGTGTGTGGAGCCTGACCCCGTCTCTCCCTTGCAGGGCAAGGTGGAGGTGGAGGCCGGCAAGGAGTGCATGAAGTTCGAGGCAGGAGCCTTCTCCTACTACGGGGTGATGGCCATCAGCCCGCCTCCGGTGTCGGGTAAGCATCCCCCACAGCGTGGGCAGAGCCCCCCGCCCGTTTTAGAGCTGCTGTTGGGAAGAGGAGGTGCTGGAGGAGGCTGTCCCCAGAGCGGGGGGAACTGGAGGCTGTGGCCAGGCTCCAGTTGGGGACCTTTTGGAGGTGACAGGCAGGGACCAAGCACTCGGGGACACGCCTGTCCCACCACTCTGTGCTTGGCTCCGTGTCCCCAAACCCTACGGGACAGGACTCGGGGCAGCACCACCGGGGGCTCGGCACCGCGGTCACCCACCGGGACCCTGCCCTGTGCCGCGGTGCTGACCCCGTGCCCCCGTCCCCGCAGAGACCCGCTCCCCGTCCCACGTCAGCAGCCTGAACCGCTCGGCCTCCCTGAGCTACCACGAGCGCTCCGACTCCGTCTCGTCCCCCGTGGGCGGCAGCAACAACCAGCTCAACGCCGGCGCCCCGTACGTGGCCGACTTCAGCGTGCGCGCCCTCACCGACCTCCAGTTCGTCAAGGTGAGGCTGCGCGGGGCCGGGGGGCGGCCGGGACCTCCCGGGGGGCCCAATCCTCCACCCCAATTCCACCCCAATCCTCTTCCATTCCCCCCGCAGATCACGCGGCAGGAGTACCAGAACGGCCTCACCGCCTCCCGCATGGACAGTTGTCCCCAGTCCCCGGACAGCAGCGCCCCCAAACCCGACCCGCCGGAGAAACCGGAGCCTGCCGACGAGACCACCAGCCTGCTGAACGAGAGGAACTGCCTGAGCCGCCGGAGCAACCACAGCCCCATGGAGAACTCCATCTGACCCCGGCCGCGGGCCAGGGACGCGTCGGGACCCCCGCAGCCGCCCTGCGGGGGGGACCCTGCCCCGCTCAGAAACGCTCCGGTGGCCACGGAGCGGGTACGGGGCCGCGCCGGCCGCCCAGGGAACGGACGCGCCCGGCGTTCGCCGCAGGCACCCGCGGCGCGGTCCGAAAGGGAGCCCGGTTTTGCTGCTGCTGCTTTTTGGAGACTGATTCCGTGGTTTCAGCGCGGTGGAGGCCGGAGGCCCCGCGGCCGGGCGGACGTTTGTTCGCGTGCAGCTCAGGGAGCTTCAGGTCCCGCGGGCCGGGCCCCCCCCATGGCCTCCCCGGGGGTGTTTTCGGGCCTCCTCCTTCGAGGGCGCTGAGGACAGCCGGGAGACCCCCCCCAAAAAAATAAAACATCAATAAAACGGAGGCGGAACAGGGCGGGGGGTGACTCAGGGAGTGCCGCGGCCCCGGGGCGGGGGGCTCGGGGGGGCAGGATCCGGCACACAGCTAGTGACCAAAGTACGGGCGGGGGGCTCCCCTCCGCCTCCTCCCAAGGAGTTTCTCCGAAATCGCCAGCCGGGACCCCCCCGTCGCTGCCGGGGCTCCCTCCCCACCCCCCCCAAAAAGCACAAGTCCCCTGGGTGACCGCTGTAAGTTATTGGGAGAAGGTTAATTATTTTTGTTAATCGTGTCGCGACTATCAGGTCCTAGGTTCTTCTGCGGGGAGATGCTAGAAATAATAATAATAATAATAATATTAAATCATGATGGAAATAAAAAAAAAAAAAACTTTTTTATTAAATCTTCCTCTATGCAACCCTTTCCCCCCCCGAGAATCTGTATTTATTTTTCGCATCGGGTTTGATTTGTATATTTTGGGGAGGGGGAGGCCGGGCCCGGAGGCCCCGCAGGGGCCGGTGCCGCTGTTGCAGCCTCCCCCCCAGGTTGTGGAACCGACTCTGGAATTTTATTTTATTTTTTTGCCGATCGGGTAATAAAAAAATCTCTATATCTGTATCGTCGGCCTCTTGCCTGCTTTGGGGGGGGGATGGAGGCTGAGAGCTGCCCGCTCGCTTCGCCCTCGGTGCTCGGGGAGCCCCACCGGGATCCTGGGGGCGTTGGAGGGGTGCTGAGCCCCTGAGACCCCCCCGAGGTGTGTAAATACCTGCGGGGGGGTGTCCGGAGGACGCAGCCGGTCTCTTTCCAGCTGCGGGCACCGGGTGGCCGATCACCCCCACCCGTCCCCCCTCAGCACCCTGCCCGGCGCCCCCTCTGCCTGCCGGGATGCTCCTGGGGCTGTCCCTTGTCACCCACCCGCAGGCTGTCCCCTCTGCCTGCCCCAAGCTGCAGGGCAGCACCTGGGGGCAGCTTTTTTTTGGGGTGCGAAGCTGCCTTTTGGCGAGTCCTGGCTCTCCCTCCACCCCGAGCTGCAACCGCAGGACCTGCAGCTCCTCGGAGCGCCCTGACTACATCGGGTGGGCACCCGCGGCCGGATCCGTCCCAAAGCCAGCTGGGCTGGGAGGGGGACACAGAAGCTGTTTTGTTGTTTTTTTTTTTGTCCCAGTGTTTTGGTTTTGGAGGCGATAAAAGGTCGCCGGAGGGGCAGCGACAAGGGCACGCGCCTGTCCCAAAGGAGGACAAAAGGAGGTGCCCCCCCCTGCCCGTTCCATAGCGCCCTGCAGGTCCCCGGGGGGTGGATTGGGACGGGGCCGCGTCCCCTCCCAGGTCCCCGAGGAGCAGCCCCGGCCTCGCTGCTCCCATGTGGGGACAGCGCCGTCCCCCTGCCCTCACACCTCGGCCCCGACGCTCTCCGTGCGCTGCCACCACCACGTCCGCACCATGCGCAGGGGACAGAGAGGCAGAGCCGGGTTTTGGTGCCGGGACCTGGTTTTGTTCTTTTTTTCCAGCGGGGACAGAGCCCTGCAGGTCCCCCCCCACCCCAAATCCACACCGGCCTCACCGCTCCCCCCTCAGCCATCCAGCAGGTCCCGGAGCGCAGGGTCCGCCGTGTCGCAGGGCCGTCGTCCCCGGGCGTCGCGGGCGGCCGCCAGCGCGGGGTCGAGCTGCAGGAGCAGGGCGCAGACGTCCCGGTGGCCACACTCGGCCGCCTGCGGGTGACACCGGCGTCACCGCGGGCATCACCGCGGGTGGCACCGCGGGCGGGGGTCCCGTCCCCGCCACCCACCTTGTGCAGCCCGGTGCGGCCGTCCCCGTCGGCGGCGGCGGGGTCGGCGCCGTGCTCCAGCAGGAGCCGGACCACGGGCAGGTGGCCGCAGTAGCAGGCGCGGTGCAGGGCGGTGGCACCGCCGGGCGTGCGGGCGTTGCAGCGGGCACCGCACTGCAGCAGCAGGCGGCACACCCCCAGGTGCCCGTTACGGCTGGCGTAGTGCTGGGGGGGGCAACGGGGAGGCTGAGCGGCTTCTCCCCCCCCCCGGTAGCCGGTGCCCACCCGGTGCCCCCTCCCCAGTTCTGCCCCCCTCGGTACCCGGTGCCCTCCTGGTGTCCCCCCTCCGGTGCCCGGTGCCCCCTGGTGGCCTCCCCCACCTCACACCCAGTGCCCCCCCGGTTCCTCCCCCGGTACTCGGTTCCCCCCCCGGTTCCTCCCCCCCTGTACCCGGTGCCCTCCCCGTTCCCCTCCCGGTACCCAGCGCCCCCCCAGCTCCTGCCCCGTACCCGGTGTGCCCCCGGTTCCGCCCCCCAGTGCTCAGTGCCCACCCGGTTCCCCCCCCCGCCCGGTACCCGGTTCTCCTCCAGGTACCTGTTGTCCCCCCGGTTTCTCCCCACCCCCCCCGGTATTTGGTGCCCCCCGGTAGCCGGTTCTCCCCCCCAGTACCCGGTGCTCCCCCAGTTCCTCCCCCGGTCCCCGGTGCCCTCCGGTGTCCCCCCCCCGGTCCCCGGTGCTCCGCCGGTTCTCACTCCCCCCGGTACCCGGTTCCCCCCCGGTTCCCTCCCCCATTCCCCGGTGCTCTCCCGGTTCTCCCTCCCCCCAGCCCCCCGGTGCCCCCCCGGTGCCCCCCCGGTGCCCGTTGCCCCCCGTACCAGCGCGGTGTACCCGGCCGTGTCGGTCTCGCTGGGCTCCCCCCGCCGCTCCAGCAGCTGCAGCACCCGCGCCTCGTCCCCGTCCCGCGCCGCCGCCCAGATCCCTGCGGGCAGCGGCCGGGCTCAGACCGGGGGCACCGGGAACCGGCACCGGGAACCGGGACCCGGCCCCCCCCGCCCCCCCCAGCCCCCCCCTCACACCCCGCCTCGCCCCCCCCAGGCCCGGCCCGGCCGCGGACCCCGCTCGAAGTCCATCTCGGCCAGGCTCTGCCTCACGCCCGGCACCGCCGCCCGCGGGGGGCAGCACGGCCCCGGGGGGGAGCGGCGGCGGCCCGCAGCCATCGGCCGGGGCGGGGGGGGGCGAAAGGAGCCGAGCGCGGCCGAACGGAGCCAAGTGGAGACGAAAGGGGCCCGAGTGAGAGACGAGCAGGGCCGAAGGGAGCCGAGTGATTCCGAAGGTGCCCGAACGGTACCCGAGCGGTTCCGAAGGGAGCCCGGCAGAGCCGAAGGGAGCCGAGCGGCACCCGAGTGGTTCCGAAGAGACACGAGTGGTCCCGAAGACACCTGAGTGATTCCGAAGGCACCCGAGTGGTTCCGAAGGGAGCCCGGCAGAGCCGAAGGGAGCCGAGCGGCACCCCGAGCACTCCCGAAGGCTCCCGAGTGGTCCCGAAGGCTCCCGAGTGCTCCCGAACTCACCCGAGCACCCCCTCGCCCGATCCCCGAGCGCCGCAGCGCATGCGCACTCCCCCACCCCTCCGGCAGGGGGCGCCCCCTCCCCTCCCCTCCCCCCCCCGGTGCCCCCCCCGGTGCCCCCGCCCCGTCCCCGCTTCCCACGGCCCCGGGGCCGCCGCCTGGCTCCGGGCCCAGCTCCCAGGCCCCGCCGGGACCCGGCTGCGGCTTCCGGCCCTCTCCCTGCTTCCCGGCAGGGCCCCCCCACCCCCCCCCGGGGACCACCCCCACCCCAATCGGGTCCCTACCGGGGGGGGGGGCACCGGGCTCGGGGCCAGCCCCGGGCAGCCGCAGGCCCCGGGGGGCGGCCGGGCCCCCCCCGGCCTGGGAACGGCGCCGCGATGCCCTTTTATAGCCCCGAGCGCCGCCGTTTTCCATGAGCTCAGCACCCGGGGGGGGGATGGGGGGGGGGCCCACACCCCCCCCCCAGCACCGGACGCAGCCCCGCTTTTTTCTCCTTTTTTTTTTTTTTTTTCCTCCTTTTTATTATTAATATAAAAATACTCGGGTATTTACAGCAAATAAATATATTTCGGTAACAAATAAATTACACTGGGGGAGGGGGGGGGGGTTATACAAAAGGGGCCCAGGTGGGCGGCGTGCAGGGGGGGGGGCAGCAGGCGGGGGGGGGGGGGTATTTACAGCCGGGCCCCCCCGGGAGGGGGCGGATAGAAAAGTTCTCAGGAAGGAAAAAAACCCGAAAAGTCCTCGTGGAGGCGGCCGAAAAGGCCCGCGGCGGGACACGGCGGGGGGGGGGACACGGGGCACGGCCCCCAAGGCGGGTCACCGTCCCCAAAACTGGTCCCAAGGCCCCGGACGTGGCCCCCGCTGTGCCACGGGGCCCCAAGCAGGCTCCAGAGCCCGGGACACGGTCCCCAAGCCTTGTCCCGGTGCCTAGGACACGGTCCCCAAAATGGGTGACCGTCCCCAAGCCCTGTCCCTGGGCACAGGACACAGTCCCCAAGGCGGGGCGCGGTCCCCAAGCCCTGTCCCAATGCCTGGGACGCAGTCCCCAAGCCTTGTCCTGGTGCCTAGGACACGGTCCCCAAAACGGATCCCGGTCCCCAAGCCTTGTCCCGGTGCCCGGGTCACGGTTCCCAAAGCCAGACGCAGCGCCCAGGGCGCAGTACCGACGGTGGAGGTGGTGACACGGGGACGGCCGAGCCCCAGCGGTGTCACCCGAGGCAGGCAGGACGCGGTGCCCAGGTGGCTGCCGGTGCCCGTGCCGCGGTCCCGAGCCGGGTGCCGCTTGCCCGTGCTGCAGCCCCAAGGCGGGTGCTGGCAGCGGGGCGGCGTTCCCCGCGGCGGGCGCCGGCGTCCTGGCGGCGGGTGCCGGGCCCTGAGGTAGGTTCGGCTGCACGGTGGCGGCTCAGACCGACGACTCCTCGGGGTTGGAGTCGGGCAGGGGCTGGCGCTGCTGCAGTTTGCGCCGCAGCTCCTCGGCCAGGTCGGCGCAGGGCGGCCGCTCCTCGGCACCCAGCGCCAGGCGGATGTAGCCGTTGGAGGAGGAACCGCGCAGGGGACCCAGGTGGATGCGGGTGGGCGAGTGCAGGGGCTGCCCGGGGATGGCGCTGGGCGGCGAGGTGGCGCCGGGGGGGCCGCCGTTGCGGCAGACGGCGTGGCCCGGCACGATCTTGAGCGAGCCGTCCGAGTAGTAGTAGCTGGCCGGGTCCCAGAGCTTCTCGTCCGAGTCGGAGGCGGCGCTGGGCACGAAGCGCGGGCTGGGGGGCTCCTTGGGCAGCTCGATGGGGTACACCAGGGTGCTCTCGATGGCTTTGGCGCCTTTGCCCAGCTCCTCCCGCAGCCGCCGCCAGAGCGAGAAGACCACCAGCACCAGCACCAGGCACAGGGCGCCCAGGCACACCGCCACCACCCACACCAGCCCCAGGCTCTCCAGCGGCGCCCGCGTCTCCAGCGGCACCCCCGGGCCGGCCAGCACCGCCACCCGGTACACCTCGCTGCCCAGCCGGGCGCCCTGCTCCTCCGAGTAGCAGCGGTACGTGCCGCTGTGCTGCGCCCCGGCCCCCGGCACCACCAGCGCCCGCAGGCGGGCGTCGTGCAGCACCAGCGCCTGCTCGGCCGCCAGCGCTCGCCCCTCGAAGGTCCACAGCGCCTGCGCCAGGTTGGAGCCCAGGCGGCACGTCAGCACCAGGTCGGTGCCCGCCACCACCGTCACGTTTTTGGGGATGATGGGCCCTGGGGGAGGAGAGGGGCGAGTCAGGAGGGGGGCGCACAGCACCGGGGGTGTCCCCTCCCGTGCCACGTGCCCTGCCACCCCCATGACATGTCCCCAACATCCCGGCTCCACGCGGCGCAGGGTCTCACCTTGCTTGGCCACCTGCGGCAGGGTGCAGGCGCGGGTGTCGGAGCTCAGCACGTCCTGGACCAGCTGGGACCTGCGGGAGGAGACGGTGGCGGAGGTGAGGGGGGGTCCCGCAGCACAACGGGGAGTCCCGCGGGCACCCCCTTACCCGTTGAGGCCCTCAGTGCGGACGCAGAGGCTGGCGTTGCGGCTCCAGGCGCAGTACGGGTCCCGGGCGAGGACGCAGTCCGTGCAGGACTGGTAGCGGCTGCAGTCGGCCAGCGGCAGCTGGGCCACCTGGAAGCGTGAGCCGGCGAAGAGCAGCTTCTGCGAGGGCAGGGACAGGCGGGGAGGTGACGCTGAGGTGACACCGCGCGACGCCGCGGCCCCCAGCCCCTCCCCGCGGCACCGCTCACCTTCCGACCCGCCAGCACCAGGCTCTCCACGGGCTGCGCCGGCTCGAAAACCTGCAGCTCCTCGACCAGGTGGACGTGAGCGCCCAGGTTCAGCGCCTTGTGCACCCAGCCGTCACCTGTGGGCCGTGGCAGGAGGTGAGGGGCGTCCCCACACCTCCCCTGCGTCCCCCCCCGGCCGCCCGGCAAGGTACCTGTGCCGATGAAGAGCACCTCGTAGATGGTGCCGTCCAGCCCCGACACCCGGTCCACCACCAGCTGGGTGAAGTTGGCGTCCTTCTTGAGCAGCAGCGGGCGCCCGCGGTGGGGCAGGATGGGCTCGTCCATCAGCGGGTGCTTCTTGGCGAAGTTGAGGGTGTTGTCGGGCAGCTCCAGGGAGCTGGCGAAGCCGTTCTGGCGGTGCCAGTCGGTGATGCACTGGGGACAGACGGCGCCGTCAGCACACAGCCGGCCCCCGTGCTCCCCCCCTCTGCCACGGCCCCGTGCGCCCCCCCCAGCACTCACCGCCCCGGGACGGGGGCTCGGCACCTCGTCCGAGTAGCGGCCCCACTTCTGCGCCTGCTCCCGGTACTCCTTGTAGGGCCCCTCGAACGCCTTCTTCACCTCCAGGATGTGGTACCGGCAGATAGCCGAGACGTCCACGTCCCCCCTGCAGGGACAGTGAAGGTTTGGGGGGGCACCGACCACGGGGAACCCCCTGGGGGCTGTGGGGCCGCTTCCCCTGCGCTCACCAGCGGGCCTGGAAGACCCCAAAAAACGTCGTGTCCTGCCAGTCGGCCCCGGGCAGGGTGAAGACAGCCTGGAGGCGGTTGAAGTGGAGCTGCTGCTCGGGCGCCGAGCACACCAGGCGAGCCTTGAGGAAGGTCGTCCACTTCTTCTGCAGCGTGCGGGCACCGCCGACATCCCCCTGGGCACCGAGCGGGCGTCAGGGCAGCACCGGCGCCTTTGCCAGCTGCACCGAGCCCCGCCGGGACAGCACCCCGCGGTGGGGGACGCCCCCCCCCCCCCCCCGTACCTTGCAGACCCTCGCCACGCGGGCCACCACCTGCTCCGCGTAGCAGTCGTACTCCACCGCCCGCTCGCTGAAGAAGAAATAAACCTTGTCGTCGTCCCCCGTGCTGCTGGCTGCGCTCTCCTGCACGTACGCCGAGGCCACGAAGTGGGGCTCTGCGGGGTAAAAGGAGACGGGTAGCAGCAGGCCTGGGGGGGAGGCCGTGCCCCCACCCTGGGAGCCCGGTGTTACCGTTGAGCCAGGAGGTGAGGTACTCCGTCTTCATGGAGTAGTGCGGGCCCAGGTTGCGGAGGATGACGGGCTCCGTGCCCAGAAAGTTGTTGAAGGTGGCCGAGTACAGCTCGCCGTCTGCAAGGGGGGGGTTAGGGGGGGGTTAGGGGCAGGGTGGGCACCCCCCGAGGCCGCAGGGGGGGGCAGGGGGTGCCCCACGGTGCCACCTACCCACGATGAGGCCGGTGTGTCCCTTGGTGGGGTCGTACGGGCACTTGCCCTTGCCATCCTCGAAAGCCACTTGGTCCAGGGTGAAGCCGGACAGCTCCTGGGGGCACAGGAGTGGGGGGGTCAAACCCCCTCCCCACGTCACGTCCCCCCCGCGCCCAACCAGCCCCAGGGCACGGGGACAACCCAGGTGACCCCCCTGGGGACAGGGACACCCCTGGATGGCCTTCGTGGGACAGGGACACCCAATGGTGCTCCTGGGGACAGGGACAGCCTTGGATTGATGCTCCTGGGGACAGGGACAGCCTCAAATGATGCTCCTGGGGACAGGACATCCCCAAATGATATCCCTTGGGACAGGGACAACCCCCTAAAGACCCTCGTGGACACAGGGACGCCCCAAATCATGCTCCCAAGCATGGGGGCACCTTCAAATGATGCTCCTGGGCATGGGGACATCCCCAAATGATATCCCTTGGGACAGGGACAACCCCCCAGAAGACCCTCCTGGACACAGGGACCCCCCCCAAATAATGTTTCTGGACACAGGGACGCCCCCAAACGATGTTCCTTGATACCAGGACACCCCCAAACAATGCTCCTGGACACGGGGACCTCCCCAAAACGAAGCTCCAGCACCAGAGGGGGCTGCCCTGGAACCCGCAGCCTAACACAGAGGCCCCAGGCCGAGGCTCCCAGCAGGGGGAGCAGCACTGGACGTGGCTGGGTTTTTTGGGGGGGGGTCCCTCGGGGTGGGGGGGCCGCACTCACGATGTAGGTGCACTTGGGCTGGAAGGCGTAGGTGCCGCAGGCGTAGAGGTGGGAGCTGTTGTAGCTCTGCAGGAAGCGCACGTAGTTGAAGCAGTCGGTCTGGGGGGGGGGCAACACACGGTTAATTGATGAGGGGGGGGGGCGGCACGCAAACTGGGGGTGCCCCACACCCCCCCCACAGCCCCCTCCGCGCCCCCCAACCTGGTTGTTTTTGCCCTTCTGGATGCACTCGGCTTTCTTCTCCACGGGGGCCTCCCAGGAGATCTGGGGGGGGGGGGAGAAAAGGGGTTAGCAGGAGGGCTCCCCCCCGCTGCTCCCCCCTTAAAAAAAAAATAAAAATCCCCCCCCCCAAAGCTCCAGGGGGGGCCTCACCGCCGCCTTCAGCTCCACGGTGCCGGTGGCCAGGGCGAAGACGGCCTCGCGGGCCCCCACGTAGAGCAGGGCCTCGGCCTCGTCCAGCGTCAGCGTCAGGTAGTGCGAGACCCCCCCCCGCGAGAAGCGCTTGGCCGCGTCCTTCAGCTCTGCGGGACAGCAAATTGGGGGGGTGGGGGGGTCGTGGGGACATCGGGGCAAGGCCACCGCCATCCCCATGGCCGTCCCCACCCCCAGGCCGCGGGTGGGCACCGCTGGCACCCCGGGGCACCCGCGGCCCCCTCCGGAAGCCCCCCGGCCCCCCCGCGCACAAAGGGCTCTTTGTCACCGCTGCAGGCGCTGGCGGTGCCGGGGAACACAGCGGCCTTTGGTGAGACCCCGCGCCCCCCCCCCTGAGCCCCCCCTGCCCGCCCCCAGGCCAGGCCGAGCCCGTAGAAAGGCCCCATTGACAGGGCAGGCAGCAGGGCCCCGGGCGGGGACGGCACCGGGACGGGGACAAGGGACAGGGATGGGGGCACTGGGGGGGGCCTGGGCACACCACAGCGATGGGGGGCACAGAACAGGGCCGGGGTGCTTGGGCACGGCACGGGGGGCACAGTGTAGGGACAGTGGCACGGCACGGGGACAGGGGGCAGGGTATAGGAACAGGGTGTGGGGGCAGCACAGGGACAATGGCACAGGAAAGGGACGGGGGGGTCTGGGGCACGGGGACTTGGGCACAGGGGGGGCTCGGGTATGAGCACGGGGCGTGGAATGGGGACAGTGGCACGGCAAAGGGACAGGGGCTGGGGCATGGGCACGGCACGGGGACACAGTGTGGGGACAGGGGTGTTGGGGACAGAGCAGGGACACGGGGCAAGGAACGGGGACAGCAGCGTGACAAAGGGACGGGGTCTGGGACACGGGCATGGGACACGGCACGGGGACGCTGGCACAGGACAGGGACAGGGGGCACGGGCACGGGGACATGGGGCACTGGCATGGCACAGGAATTGGGGACAGAGGGCACGGGGATGGTGCAACGGGGCACGGAAAGGGGACGTGGGGTGCTGGCACAGCACGAGGATGGGGACAAGGGACGTGGCAAAGGGACGGGGACATAGGACACCGGCACGGCAAACGGCTGGGGGTCCCCGGGTGCTGGCACAGCACGGGGACAAGAACACGGGGCACAGCAAAGGGATGGGGACAGCGGGGCTGGCATGGCACGGGGACAGGGACACAGCACGCGGCACAGATGGGGGACACGGGGTGCTGGCACGGCCAAGGGATGGCACCTCGGGCGCTGGCACGAGTGACAACGGGGGACAGGACAAAGGGACGGGGACCCGGGGACCCGTTCTGGGGGGGGTTATGGTACTCACCCGCGTAGGGGACGGTTTTTCGGGGCACGGCGCTCCACGAGGACCCCGGGGTGGCGCTGGGGACGAGTGCCAGCAGCGAGGCGAGGGCCAGCAGCGAGCGGGGGGCCATGGTGCCGGCAGGGGGGGTGGGCTGCTTTTGGGGAGGGGAAACGGGTTGGGGGGGGGGACACCCAGCCCTGGTCAGGGTTACGGGGCGTCACCCCCGGCGGTGGCGGCGTCACGCGGGCGGCGCGGGGACAAGGCGGGCATTGAGGGCCGCGCGTCACGAGGCCGGGGCACCCCACGCGGGACGGGGTGGGGGGGACACGAGGCGTGGGGTCGGGGTCCTGGGGGGGCCTCTTTGGGACCCCCGTGGGCGTGCGGCCCCCCCGGGCTCAATCTGTCCCGGTGGCAGAGACCCCTCCCCGCTCCCTGCTGGTGTTTGGGTGCCCCCCAAGCCGCTCCCTACCCTGATGGGGGGGTGCAGCCCGCGGTGCCCCCCACCCTCTCCGTCCCCGCGGTCACTCCTCCGGCCACTTCCCGCCCTGACGCATCCAGGCGGGTCCGGGGGGGGCCACGCAGGAGGAAATGGGCCCTTCCTCTTCCTCCCCCCCCTCCAGGGACAGCCTCACCCCCCCGTCCCGTGCCCCCCCCCCCTCCCCGGCAGCAGCCCCAGTACCCCAGGGGTGCCCCCGCTGCCCCCCACCCGGCGGGGCAGGATGCGGCCGGGCGAGCGAGCGGGCGGCCGGGAATTGTTCTGCCCGGCCGGGGGAAGCAGGAAGCGGGGGGGGGGCTGGGGAAGGGTTTCCGGGAGGGTGGGGGGCCGGGAAGGGGCCCCCCACGGGCGTGGGAACGGGGGACGCCCCGGACGGGCTGCCCGTGGCAGCTGGGGGGGGGGGGAAGTAGGAGGAGGGGGTGCCCACGGTATGGGCACGGTCAGGGGGTCAGGAGCACGGGTGGGGGGGTCACGGGCATGGGGGGGGGGGCATGGGCATTTTGGGGTGCCAGGGGCATGGTCGGGATGCTATGGGTATGGTCAGGGTGCCACCAAGAGCAGTGGCAGGGTGCCACAGGCAAAACGGGGGGGGGTTATGGGCATTTTTGGGGTGCCGGGGGCACGATTAAGGTGCCGTGGGCACCGTTGGGGTGTCACAGGCAGGACCGGGGTGCCGTGGGCATGGTTGAGGTGTCACGGGCACAGCCCCAGGGCCAAGAGCAGGGTCTGGGTGCCACGGGCAAAACTGGAGTGCCAGGGGCACCGTCGGGGTGCCAGGGACATTGTCGGGGTGCCAGGGGCACAGCCCCAGAGCTAAGAGCAGGGTCATGGTGCCACGGGGAAAACCAGGGTGCCACGGGCACTGTCGGGGTGCCACAGGCACAATCGGGGTGCCATGGGCACAGTCAGGGTGCCATGGGCACAATTGGGGTGTCAGGGGCACGGTCGGGGTGCCATGGGTATGGTTTGGGTGCCACAGGCACAGCCCCATGGCTAAGAGCAGGGTCTGGGTGCCATGGGCACAACCAGGCTGCCGTGGGCACAATCGGGGTGTCACGGGCACAATCGGGGTGCCATGGGCACAGTCAGGGTGCTGTGGGCATGGTCGGGGTGTCACGGGCACAATCGGGGTGCCATGGGCACAGCCCCATGGCCAAGAGTGGGGTCTGGGTGCCTTGGGCACAACCAGGCTGCCGTGGGCACAATTGGGGTGTCAGGGGCACGGTCGGGGTGCAACAGGCGCAGCCCCAGGGCCAAGAGCAGGGGCGGGGTGCCGCGGACACAATTGGGGTGCCATGGGCATGGTTGGGGTGCCATGGGCATAATTGGGGTGCCACAGCTACAGCTGCAGGATCACGGCACAAGCGGGGTGCTGCAGGCATGGTTGGGGTGCCATGGGCACAATTAGGGTGCCAGGGACACAATTGGGGTGCCAGGGGCACAATTGGGGTGCCCTGGACACAATTGGGGTGCCAGGGGTGCAATTGGGGTGCCAGAGGCACAATTAGGGTGCCGCGGGCACTGTCGGGGTGCCGCGGTCCCGGTGTCCCCGTCCCCCCGCTGCAGGCACAGGACACCACCAGGGGGTCCCAGCGGTGCCATCCCGGGGGTCCCCCCCCGTGGGGCCGAGCCCCCCGCCCCCCCCCCACCCACACCCCTCGGGGGGGCCCCACCGCCAACAGCGGGGCCGGGGCTGCCGGTACCGGGGGGGGGGCGCACGGAGGGATCGGGGCGGGGGGCGCGCTACCGTCCGCGGGGGGGGGGGGTACCGACAGCACCGGGGGGGGGAGAAAAGGGGGCTTGGGGGGGGAACAAAGCGCCTCCCCCCTCCTCCCCCCGCCCCCGCGGCTCCGCCACAACAATACCGGGGCGGGGCGGGGGCAACCGGGGGCGGCGGGGGGGGGCGGAGGAGGAGACGAGGGGGCGGAGGGGGGGGGGGGACTCACCTCGGGGCGCGGCGGGGGCGGGCGGCCCCCGGGGGGGGGGGCGCGGCGGCGGCGGGGGGAGGAGGAGGAGGAGGAGGAGGCGGCGGCGGCGAAGGCTCGGGGCGGCGGCGGCGGGAGCGCGCCGCGCGGCTCCGCTCGGCCCCGCCCCCCCTGACGTCACGGCTCGAGGGGAGGGGGCTCCGGGGGGGGGGGGGGTCGGTCCGAGGGGCACCGGCACCGGGAGGAACCCCGGGACCCCCCCCCCGCGACCCTCCCCGCGCACCCCCCGTTAGCGCGGCGCCGCCCTGGGGACACCCCCGGGGGGACCCCCCCACCCCCAAACCCCCCTCAGACCCTCCGCAAACCCCCCAGCCCCCCCCCACGGACCTCCCCCCACCCCCCCTCAATCTCCCCAAGACCCCCCCCAATCCCCAGGCCCCCCCCCGGGGCTCCCCATCCCGCGCAGGACGGAGGCGGCACCAGAAGCTCGTTGGGGCGGGGGGGAGTTTATTGGGGGGGGGGCACTCCGGGGGGCTGCGCCCTCACCCCGAGCACCCCGGGGGGGTCCCGGCGCCCCCCCCCTATGCCAGCAGCCCCTGCCACTTGATGTAGAGCCCCAAACCCTTGTGCAGCCCCCTCCCCAAATGGCGGTCCGGCTGCGGGCACAGACCCTCCAGGTGGTCCTGCAGGGACACACGACGGGGGGGGGGTCAGGGACACCGAGGGGACACCGAGGGGACACTGAGGGGACACCGAGGGGACCCCCGGGATCCCCAATGCCCCCCCCTCGGGGCTGCCTCTCACCCGCTGCCCACCACGGCGTTGGCGAGGTGGTGAGGCTGTGGCTCATGTGGCAGGCCGGCGGGGTGCAGGCAGGTGGTGGCACCTCGGGGGTGTCCCCAAACCCCCCCCCCCCCATGTCACCCTCACCCCGTTGGCCCCCAGGGGTGCCCCCACCTCCTGCTCGGGGTTCTCGTGCTCAGCGGGCAGCCCGTGGGGCAGCAGGCACTGCGGGGGGGCCGGGACAGCACCGAGAGCTGCGGGGACAGCGGGGGACAGGGACACTTGGGGACACTGCCACCCCCGAGGGGGGCACGGGGGGGGCTTCACCCACCTCCGTCCCGAGGGGCGGCGCGGTGCGGGGGGGCTTGCTCCTTGGGGACAAGGGGGAAGAGCGTGGGGATGGGGCGCATGCCACCAGCCCCGCTGCCAGAGCCGCGTTGTCCCCGCAGCGCCGGTGTCACCCCAGTGCCGGTGTCACCCCGGTGCCCTCCAGCTGCTGGTGGCGCGCAACCAGCTGGAATGGGGGGGTCACCTCCCGACCGGGGGGCGCAGGGTGCCAAGGTCGGTGCCCCTACGAGTGAAGGCCTGGTGGTGGCCTGCAGCGTGGGACATCGCCTGGGGACAAGGGGACAAGGGGATGGGGACAGCGGGTGGGGGCATGCCCGGGGGGGTGGGCGCAGATCATCGCCCCCCCCGGGGTGTGTGGTGGGGGTGAGCTGTGCCCCCCCGGGGGTGACACCAGGGGTGACACCGGGGTCACCGGTCACCCCGCTGACCCACGCCGTCCCTGGGGGTGACACTGGGGGTGACACCAGGGTCACCAGGTGCCCTGTGTGCATTCTGGGGACAGCACCGGGGGTGACACCAGGCACAGCGGCCACCCAGGGCCCTGTGCCCACCCCACGAGGGACACCGGGGATGACACCGGGGGGGGCACCGTGGCCACCGACCCCCCTGTGCCCCCCATGGGGACAACATCAGGGGTGCCACCAGGGCCATTGGCCACCCCAGTGCCCCTTATGGGGACAACACCGGGCTCACCGCAGTGCCCCGTGCCCTTCCTGGGGGCGACACCGGGGCCACCCCCCCCGTGGGGGCGCCCTCCCCCTCCCCCTCCCCCTCCCTCCCCTGCTCCCCCCCCAGCCCCTCCCCTCCCGGTGCCCGCGGGCCGGGGGAGAGGCCACGCCTCCCAGAGCCCGCAGCCAATCAGCGAGGACGGGAGGGGTTTGTCCCCGCCCCCTCGCGCCGCGGGGCATGCTGGGGGTTGTAGTCTCTCAGAGCGCCGCGCCGCGGAAGCGCTTCCGGGTCGTGGGCACGCGGCTGGGCCCCGCAGCGGGGCCGCTTCCGGTCGGGCCGGAAGCTCCGCTCCGGGAAGCGGGGGCACGGCGGAGCCATGGCGGATGTCACCGCCCGCAGCCTGCAGTATGAGTACAAGGCGGTGAGTGCCGGCACCGCCACCGGGAACGGGCCTCGCCTCCCGGGGCACGGCCCCAAGCCCTCGGGACCCCCCTTTCGCTCCCCGGGTCTCGGCCTCCGGGCCCCGGGGGCTCCCTCCCCGCCCCCCCCCTAAGGCCCCGGCCGCACCGGGGGCTCCCCCTGCTCCTTCTCCATCCCCCCCCCCGTTACGCCGCCGGTGCTGAGCCCGCTGAGGGGCTCGGAGCCGCCACGGGCACGGTTTGGGGGGGTGGGGGGGGCGGTAAGGGTGTAAGGGGGCGGTGGTGGGGCGGGAACGGTGGCATAAAGGGTCGGTAAATGGGGGAACGGGGGGGAATAAGGCCATAAAGGGTCGGTGAACGGGGGGATAAGGGCATAAAGGGGCAGTAAATGGGGGAACGGGGGGGAATAAGGGCATAAAGGGGTGGTGACCGGGTGCACGGGGGGAATAAGGGTGAAAAATGTTGGTAAATGGGTAAAGGGATGGGAATAAAGGTGTAAAGGGTCGGCAAACGGGTGCACGGGGGGGGAATAAGGGCATAAAGGGTCGGTAAATGGGTGAACGGATGGGAATAAGAGCGTAAAGGGTCGGTGACTGGGTGAATGGATGAGAATAAGGGTGAAAAATGGGTAAATGGGTAAAGGGATGGGAATAAAGGTGTAAAGGGTCCACAAACGGGTGCACGGGGGGGCAATGAGGGTGTAAAGGGTCGGTAAGTGGGTGAACGGATGAAAATAAGGGCATAAAGGGTCGGTAAATAGGTGAACTAATGGGAATAAGGGCATAAAGGGTCGGTGACCGGGCACCATTCCATCCCGCAGAACTCCAACCTCGTCCTCCAAGCCGACCGCTCGCTCATCGACCGGACGCGGCGGGATGAGCCCACGGGCGAGGTGCTGTCCCTGGTGGGCAAGCTGGAGGGCACCCGCATGGGGGACAAGGCGCAGCGCACCAAGCCCCAGATGCAGGAGGAGCGGCGCGCCAAGTGAGTGGGGGCAGGGGGGGCGAAGCTCCGTGGTGTTAAGCGATGCGTCCTCTGTTGGTTTTAGTCCTATAAACATAGGAGAATTTGATGCTGATTTGAGGGTTTTGTGGTGAAAATGTGGCCTGAGCGCAGGGCTGCGCGCTAACAACCGCTGACCTGGGGTGTGCAGGCAGCTCGCTTGCTCCACGTCAAGAAGATAAAAGCGAAGGGCAAAATTAAAACTTAATCTGTTCCTTCATTTTTCTTGGAATCGTGGAATCACTGAGGCTGGAAAAGCCCTCCAAGATCGTCTGGTCCAACGCCTGCCACCACTGTCACCACCAAACCACGTCCCCAAGCACCAGGCCCAGCCTTTCCTTGAGCACCCCCAGGGACGGTGACTCCCCCACCTCCCTGGGCAACCCGTCCCAGTGCCTGACTGCTCTTTCTGAGCAGAAATGGCTCCTCATTTCCCACCTGAACCTCCCCTGGCACAACTCGAGGCCGTTCCCTCTGCTCCTGTCAGCTCCCTGTGAGCAGAGGCCGCCCCCCAGCTCTCCCCCCCCTTCCTTTCAGGCAGTTGCAGAGAGCAATGAGGTCTCCCCTCAGCCTCCTCTTCTCCAGACTCCACAGTCCCACGGGACTTCTGGGCAGGGGGATGGAGCTGGTCAGAGCGCTGCCCTGAGCCCCCTGCTCCCAGTCCTCACCGGTGGGAGTCGGGCACCAAGGTGGCATCGCCACTTTTGGGATTTCTCGTGAGCCCATAGGGATGGAGGTGTCCATCCATCCCCGTGTGTGGTGATGGCTGCCTGCTGGTGACGAATTTCGTCCTGTGGCAGTTCTGGCTGGAGAAGTCCCCGCTTGGGGCCTGACCCAGGCGCTCCCCCCTGGCAGGAGAAGGAAGCGTGACGAGGACAGGCACGACATCAACAAGATGAAGGGTTACACCCTGCTGTCCGAGGGCATCGACGAGATGGTGGGAATCATCTACAAGCCCAAGACCAAGGAGACGCGTGAGACCTACGAGGTGCTGCTGAGCTTCATCCAGGCCGCCCTCGGAGACCAGGTGAGGGCGTGGGCCGGGGCCGGGCCGGGTGGGACTGCTCCGAGGAGAAAGGGGGCCCAGCACCGAGCCCCTCCCCACATCCAACGTGTGGTGTTGCTCGTTCCGCAGCCACGCGACATCCTCTGCGGGGCTGCCGACGAGGTGCTGGCGGTGCTGAAGAACGAGAAGCTGCGCGATAAGGAGAGGCGGAAGGAGATCGACCTGCTGCTGGGGCAGACGGACGACACGCGCTACCACGTGCTGGTCAACCTGGGCAAGAAGATCACCGATTACGGCGGCGACAAGGAAATTCAGAACATGGGTACGGGCACACGCGCTGTCCTGCGGCCCTGGGGACGGGGCTGGCAGAAAGTCCCCCGCAGCAGCCGGTGCCAGGCTCAGCGCTGCTCCAAGGGCTGCGTTTTCACACAGCCTAGGAAACGCTTGGAGAGCTTTCAAGCCCCAAATGCCGTTCTTTTCATCTCTCGGGCGTGCAGAGGTGGGGTGTGGGGAGCTGCGAGCCTTGCATATGGCCCCCAGATTTTCTGCTTAATTAACTCCGCTCTTCCCCGCAGATGACAACATTGACGAGACGTACGGCGTGAACGTGCAGTTCGAGTCTGACGAGGAGGTGAGCGATGAGGAGCCGCAGCCTGGCAGCTGAGCCCCTGCATGGGGACTGTTGTCTGTGTCCCTCGGGCGTGTTGGGAAGTGGGCAGAGGCTCGGGCCGGGCTCTCTCTGCCAGGAAGGAGAGGAGGGATTATTTTAGATGCTGCTTCCTGGCTTTGGGAGGATTTGTTGATTATCTTGCTAATCCAAGGCTTATCATGAGTCAGTACGATGGAAAACAGATGGTGGTATTTAGATCTCTTGGGGAAACTTGACAGCTCAGGAGGAAGGGATGAATTCAAATGCGCTGTTTGGAAGTATTTCACAGAAATGCTCGCTGGGATTGTTTCTGGAAGAAGCTGAGAGAATGAGAGAGACAAATGTGAGCCTGCTGGAGTCACCAGGAAAATCTCTCTGTAGGATTCTAAGAGTCAAAATAAGTGTACTGCACCCTCCTTTACCTGGGCAGCAGCTTTATATTGACGTTAAAAGCACGAGCTCGGTTTCCTATCAGGAAGGAGTTGCCAGATCATTCATTTCTGTCGAGGGGAAGCTTCTCTTTGATGTTTGTGAGAGCTGCTTACGGGAACTCCTCTTCCAACAGGAAGGGGACGAGGACATCTATGGCGAAGTGCGTGACGAGGCGTCTGATGACGACATGGAGGGAGACGAAGCTGTCGTCCGCTGCACCCTCTCAGCCAACGTGAGTCACCGAGGAGGACGTGGAACGTGATTTGGGGTCGTCTGGAGGGGAGCCAGGGATCCTTTTGGGCTGGGGATGGAGTTAAGCTTGTCGGCGGGTGGAAGGCGGCCTTGAAGGCTGCTGTCTGGTGCAGGCCAGAAGGAACATGGCAGGGCGTGGGGTCTGGCAGCCAAACGGCTGCAGCAAGTTCCAGGTTCCTCTGGGTGGGTAGAGGGAGCCCCAAAACGCTCATTCCGCGGCACAGAGGTCAGGTGCCCGCTTTGTTGTTGGAAGAAGATGACGTTTTTATTTTTATTTTTATGTATTTATTTTTTTTTCCCAAGCTCGTGGCATCAGGGGAGCTGATGAGCTCCAAGAAGAAGGACCTGCATCCCCGAGACATCGATGCCTTCTGGCTTCAGCGGCAGCTGAGCCGCTTCTACGATGACGCCATCGTGTCCCAGAAGAAGGCAGACGAAGTGCTGGAGATCTTGAAGGTAAGCGGCCCGCCGACGTGCAGGATTCTGCCAGGACCCTTCTGGGAGGCAGGGAGCTGCCCTGACACCGCACACTCCCTTTCTTCAAACTAAACGATTAAGTTCAGCTGTTGCTATACCACGTGTGCCAACAAGATGGGCGCTGGAGCAGAGGTTAGAGGTTGTAACACACAGAGAGATGTTCTTCCAAGGGGATTGGTTTTTCTGTCAGTGTTTGCTGGGAGATCGTCGTAAGCCAGGCCTGTTGCCCTGCTGATTTTGGTGCTGATGCTCGTGTGCTGAGTGTCGTGACTCATGGGGATGGGGGCAATCAGACAGGGTGGGATTTTTATCTGCAGCCTGAGTCAGGTACCTCGTCTTGCCAGGAGCTGTTGTTTGCTTCCACTTGAGTTCAGTTCTCGTTTTACTTTGTGCAAAGAGGGATTCTCCTGCACGGTGCAGAGGTAACTGCTTGTTCCTCGTGTCTTCTGCCAGACCGCAAGTGATGACCGAGAATGTGAGAACCAGCTCGTTCTGCTCCTGGGCTTTAACACCTTCGACTTCATTAAAGTGCTGCGGCAGCATCGGATGATGAGTGAGTGGTGTTCCCCATCACCTTGCCGCCTTGGTTTCCTGTTTGGACACCTGGTTCTAGTGCCACCCAGGGCTTTTTAACTGCCCTCCATGTTGCTTTGTGAAGTTCGGGTTCTTCTCGTTTGCTCCCTCCTCCTGGTTCTAGCCTTATGACCGCCTGCCATCTCTTCATTTCCTCTCTTCAGTCCTGTACTGCACTTTGCTGGCCAGTGCCCAAAGCGAAGCCGAAAAAGAAAGGATAATGGGGAAGATGGAAGCGGACCCTGAGCTGTCCAAGTTCTTGTATCAGCTGCACGAGACAGAGAAGGAAGATCTCATCCGGGTAAGGCTGGGCGAGCAGGGGAACCGTAGGATCCTTGCTGCTGCCTGAGCTGTGTCACTCAGCTGCGTGTTTTGTTTGCTGGTTGCGTGAGAGGAGCCTGCTGAGTCAGCTGGGATCTCGTAAGCATGGGAAATGTTGCTTAGGTGACCACTGAGACTCAGCTGAGAGGCAGCGTGTTTATCGTCTGCTATTTTAAGTGGCTCAGATGGCTGCTTTTCCCAGGAAAAACGTCGATGTATGCAAGTTTCCCGTCTTTGTGCTGGTGTTAACTTTCTTGTAACGTTTCTGCTTCACCTCTGAGCCCCCTCAGTGCGAGGCTCGCTGCCATGAACCGCTCTGCTCACCTCCGTTCAAATCCTAATCACCAGTGTTTGAACACCACGGGCCAAGAAACAATTCATAGCAGCGTTCCACAGGCTTACTGCAGTGCTGGATTTGCTCTGCTTGGCCTTTGGAGAATAGCAGCTCCGTGACTGAGCGTGGGCTTGTTTCGTTATTTTGGAGTAACATCATATTCCTGCTTTGTTGTTGCACTAAAAAAAAACAAAAAAACACAAGCCAATCAAAAAAACAAACCAAGCTGAAAAAAGAACAACAGTTATGTCGACATGAGGGGCCAGTTCTGTGTCTCTGAGGAGTGCTGTTGGCATGTTTTGTGCACTGGGCTTTTAGCAGGGCAGGTTTGTGTGCCTTCACTCCCTGCTTCTCTTTCTGTGCTCTCCTGGAAAGTAACTTCAGGTCCTGGACCAAAAACTACTGCCCAGAATCACAGGTTCTGGTGACACGGATGGCTGTACTTGAGAAAAGTCCTGCTGTGGGGCACTCGGGCTGTGCAGGCTGGCAGGGTGCGGAGCTGTGCGTGGCGGGAGAGCCCCCAGGTCTGGAGAAGGCCGGGCAGCTCTCACAGGGGCGCTGCTCTGCGGAGCGCTCAGTTCTGGTCTTCTTGCAGGAGGAGCGCTCCCGGCGGGAGCGTGTCCGTCAGTCCCGGATGGACACTGACTTGGAGACCATGGACCTTGACCAGGGAGGAGAGGTGAGACTCTTCAAAGCCCTGTCCGAAGTTCCTAGCCCTGTCCTAAGGGCAAAAAGTCTTCTTAAAGTGTCGTGGCTGGGAAGATGCCCAGGACAAGCCCCTCATGCACTGAAGAGGCGCTTTTCGGTTGGATGCAGTCTCTTTACCGGCAGTCCCAGGACAGAAGCACCAGGAAGGGGCTCTCCACTCCTCGCCTCTTCCCTGTCTCACTCCCCCTTTGCTGTCTGTAGGCGCTGGCTCCCCGGCAGGTGCTGGACTTGGAGGACCTGGTGTTCGCTCAGGGCAGTCACTTCATGGCCAACAAGCGGTGCCAGCTGCCCGATGGCTCCTTCCGCAGGCAGCGCAAGGGCTACGAGGAGGTGCACGTGCCGGCCCTGAAGCCGAAGCCTTTTGGCTCTGAAGAGGTCGGTGACCTGCTTTGTTGCCACTTATTTGGCGCTGAGTTTGCTGAGTTGCTCTCAGTATCACTGATACTTCCTGGAACTCAGCCAGCCTTCGTATGGTGTGACGCCTTTCCAAATTTCTTGAAGGATCACTGCTTTAGGCTAAGGGATTTCATGTGGCCGGGGAGGGTTCCTGATTTCTGTTCTCTCACTTACGGGGTGTGTGTCCTGTGCTGGTGTTCTGTCTCAGGACACCCCTGCCCCACTCGGCTGCTGTGCTGAGCCCTCGGCTCTGCTGTTGCTCGCGTTTCACCATTGTGCTGTGTGAGGCAGCTGGGCCAGAGGTCTGGCTGATGCATTGCACGCCGCGTGAGAAATTAACTCTTTTGATCAGTGCTGGGCAGCGGAAATGCGGGCTGATCCGTTCCATCAGGAGAACACGGCGGGGATTTGCTTTTTTGATGGTGCAGCCAGCTGTGGCTTGTGCTGTTGGGATTGCAAGGGCAGGCTCATGTGCCTGCTTTGATCTCTCCATAACCTGCTCCGTGATCGCAGGGCACGGGGCTTCGCCTCTTTCTGCCATCTGGAGACAATATGACCCTGCTGCTCCCCAGCGTGGCTCTGAGGTCTCACATGTGCCCTGCAGCCTGTGAGGAACTGAAACAAAGGCATTGAGCTTGATTATTTTTTTTCCCTTTTCAGCAATTGGTTTCTGTGGAAAAGTTGCCCAAATATGCCCAGGCTGGATTTGAGGGATTTAAAACTCTGAACCGTATTCAGAGCAAACTCTACCGTGCGGCGCTGGAGTCGGATGAGAACCTGCTGCTCTGTGCTCCCACGGTAAGGGTGCTGACACCCAGGTTCCCTGTGATGGGGAAGGGGAAGAGAAATACTTCGTTAGCCTCTGGAAGAATGATCTTTTTGGGCAGAAAAGAGTGGCTGCTCTGGGACATACCTTCATCCTGGAGAGGGTGTGAATCTGATGGGACTGGTTCTGCTTGCCATCTAGGGCGCTGGGAAGACAAACGTGGCACTCATGTGCATGCTGCGAGAAATCGGGAAGCACATTAACATGGACGGGACCATCAACGTGGATGACTTCAAGATTATCTACATCGCACCCATGAGGTCCTTGGTGCAGGAGATGGTGGGCAGCTTTGGGAAGGTAAGGAGAGCTTTGGGCCTGCCTTGCTTGAACTGGAGGTTGGGCAAGAGGAGCTGTGTTGCGGTGGCTTTGTTATGCTTGCAGAAGGATAGGAGGTCTGGCAGAAGCTTTCTAGGAGAGTATGGGTTGGATTGTTCCCTTAATCTCTGTTTGTGTAGCCTGCCTTCAGTGGGCTCTCAGGGTGTGTTGGTACAGGCACTGGATATCAGCCTGGGCTATAAAATCCTATAAAACAGAATCCTATAAAGCTGCCAGCGAGTGCCTCGGGGCCGTGCTGCTCTAATGCCACCCTGGGGAATGCGTCTTGATCCAGCCTAACAGCCCCGGGCTTCCTCCTAGCGCCTGGCGACGTACGGCATCAACGTGGCGGAGCTGACGGGGGACCACCAGCTGTGCAAGGAGGAGATCAGCGCCACCCAGATCATCGTCTGCACCCCAGAGAAGTGGGACATCATCACACGCAAGGGGGGGGAGCGCACCTACACCCAGCTGGTGCGGCTCGTCATCCTGGTGAGCACCGCAAAGCCCCGAGCACGCGGCTCTTCAGCACGTGTTGGCAGCTGAAAATGTCTCTGGTGCTTGGCTGTGGACTTGATTTTGGGCTGTGGGGATGAGCCTGCTTCAGCCCACGCAAGCAGGTCTGCTAGGAAAGGAAAAAAAATAGAGCCAGTCTGGAGCGGGGGTGGAACTCTTGTCGTTTCCCCCCTTTAGGATGAGATCCACTTGCTGCACGATGACCGAGGGCCCGTCCTGGAGTCGCTGGTAGCCAGAGCCATCCGCAACATCGAGATGACGCAGGAGGACGTGAGGCTCGTCGGCTTGAGCGCCACCCTCCCCAACTACGAGGACGTGGCGACGTTCCTCAGAGTGGACCCTGCCAAAGGCTTGTTCTATTTTGATAACAGGTACTGCGAAAGGCTGGGAGAGGTTTTGCTCTGACTGTGGGTAGCTGTGGAGAGGTGGGGAAGGCCGGCCTCCTGTGGAGGCAGCTGTGTGTGTGTGTGTCTGCCAGATGATGCCAGGGTCTCACCGGGCCCTTCGCCTGGCTCAGCCTTGTCTTTGTTTGCTCTTACGCATGCCAGAAATTGCACGTTCAGGACTAGAGCAGTTAAATACAGCCTCAGGATGCGTGTCAGGGTTTCTGTGTTGTACTTACCAGAACACGCGTTAGAGAAGGCAGATAAACTGTCCCTGTGTGCTGCAGAAGCTGTTTGGAGGAAGCCTGGATTAATATTGTGGGAGTTCTGAAACACCATTTTTGTTCCCTGAATGTGCGCATAGCAAGTGGATTCCATGAAATAAGAACAAGTGTTGCTGTCCCTTCGTGCGGCGTTAAACAGGGCAGAACCAGAGCCATCAAATCTTAGAGTGAGCTGAGGCACGAGGAAGTGTATTGACCTCAGTAATGCAAAATACAGGATCCGTGTAGGGGAAGTGGTGTGGCCGAAGAATTGCCTCTTGACCAGACCTTTGTGTCAGCGTTTCTCCCTTCTGCTCACTTATGGTCTTGGGTTTTCTTCTGACAGCTTCCGCCCGGTGCCCCTGGAGCAGACCTACGTGGGTATCACGGAGAAGAAAGCCATCAAGCGCTTCCAGATAATGAACGAGATTGTGTACGAAAAGATCATGGAGCATGCTGGAAAGAACCAGGTTTGATATTTTATTTTGTTGCTCCTGACACACTTAACCATGGTGGTGAGACTTCAAGTTGCTGTAGCTGCAGCAGTGCTGCTGAGGCGAAGAGGGTAGGTTTGAGTGGTTGATGGCAGCTGAGAGAGGAAGGAACAAAACTTCTCTTCTCCGTGCCAGCTGTCTGAGCAGTGTATGACCCGTCCACTTCTATTTGAGGGAGTTTTTGCGGTGCTGCCCTGTTAGATCAGGAGCTCTGTTGGCTGTGTGCTAGCTGCAGTAGTGTGGCTCACTGGGCAGCTGGGCTAATTCTAAATCTGTTAAACTTCCCATCGTGAGCACGAAGAGCAGCTTGGGTCAGGAATCCTTGCCAGCTGCAGCAGTGATTTGTCTCTCAGCAGTGGTGCCGTGTGCTTGGTTGACAGGTGCTGGTGTTCGTTCACTCCAGGAAGGAGACTGGAAAGACTGCCCGGGCCATCAGGGACATGTGTCTGGAGAAAGATACCCTGGGCCTCTTCCTGCGGGAGGGCTCGGCCTCCACTGAGGTGCTGAGGACAGAAGCTGAGCAGTGCAAGGTGATTGCATGGTCAGGGCTGCTCTGACACGGCCAGAGCAGAAGTGCAGGTCCAAAGATGCTTCCAGCTGCACAGATCTGCAGCCCTCTAGGCCACACGCTGCCTTCTGTCGCTGCTGTTCTCCCCGGTGTTGCTTGGCTCAGAAACCCTCACGCTGGTTGTGTTTTTGCTGCAGAACCTGGAGCTGAAGGACCTTCTGCCTTACGGCTTTGCCATCCACCACGCTGGGATGACGCGAGTGGACCGGACGTTGGTGGAGGATCTGTTTGCTGACAAGCACATCCAGGTGAGCCCCGCTTCCCAGGAGGAGCTGCTGCTTCCTCCAGGCATGGTTGTTCGGGGAAGGTCCTTCACAAGAAATGCTCAAAGCATGTTTTCCACTAGCCCTTTGTGCAAAATCTTGAGAATGCCTGTTGAAGAGAGCCTTGACAGGAGAGAAATGAAAAGCACGTAGACAGGAATGGAGAGGGCAAAATCTCCCCTAGTTTCTAGATGAGTGTTTAAAGTTAGAGGTCTGTCCCAGAGCAGGCTGTCTCCTCTACAAGTTTCATCCTGGAGACCAGGCACTGAGTTTTATCTGATTCTTACAAGGATGTAACAGCTCAGTAGGAAACCAGCTGCAGGAGTTCAGCAAGGGGCGAGACTTGTCACCCAAAGAACTTCACAAATCGGGTGAACTCTGAGGAAAGTAAATCTCAATGCTTCTGCTTCTTAGCTGGGAAAACTTGTTCAGCAAAATAGGAGGTTCTGGTGGGAAATAGCAATGTGCTGGGGCACTCCTGCACAGTGATCTTTTCAGTGTGTCTGCGTTATAACTGGTAGGCAAAGGGTTTTCCCAGGGTCATTTCCCCGAGGCGTGCAGTCAGCTGGCAAATTTGGTTGAAGATCCCAAGCCCTGCTGTATCTGACCTTCCTCTGCTGAACTGCTGAGACAGTCACAGCACCCAGCCCTTGTCCCTGTTGTGCCTGGCCAACGTTTTGGATGCTCTTTACGCTAGGAAGGGGCCTCTGCCTGGTTTTGCTGATCACCGTTGCTGCTCCTACAGGTTCTGGTGTCCACAGCAACGCTGGCCTGGGGTGTGAACCTCCCCGCTCACACGGTCATCATCAAAGGGACGCAGGTGTACAGCCCTGAGAAGGGGCGCTGGACCGAGCTGGGCGCTCTGGACATCCTGCAGGTGAAGTTCTGCTAACAGTGATGTTGCCATGCCCTGGGGCTGGATTTTTCCTTTCCTGCTGAGGTGCATTTGAGGTCTGCTTCTGTACTTTCTCAGTGCGGTGGCTCCCTGCTCCGTACTGCCAGACTCTCAGCTGTTCTGGGAGCTGCCCTGCTGTGAGGGCACAGGAGAAACAGATCGGGAGCAGAGAAGACAAATGATTCCTCTCCCATTATCTTGCCCAGACACATCTGAGATATTTATGTGTGTCTCCTGCCAACTAGAAGTAACAGCAGGCTGAGCAACCTGGATGTAAAGCCCCAGGTCACAGCAGCAAGGAGAAACTGCCAAGCTAAAAGCTCTTATCTTTTGCTGACCTCGCTTTCTCATTTCTCAGATGCTGGGGCGTGCTGGGAGGCCTCAGTACGATACCAAAGGTGAGGGGATCCTCATCACATCCCACGGTGAGCTGCAGTATTACCTGTCCCTGCTCAACCAGCAGCTCCCCATTGAAAGTCAGATGGTGTCGAAGCTCCCAGATATGCTGAATGCAGAGACTGTGCTCGGGAACGTGCAGAATGCAAAGGTGAGCACAAATCTTTGCCCTCTGGGTACACGCAGCCCTTGTTGCTCCCAGAGAGCCGGTTGGAATTGTGGTAGGCAAAGGATGGTCCGTGCTGGGGAAAAGCAGCGTTGCTGCAGGGGAGTAAAGGAACTTGCAGCGTATTTCTTCAGTGCACAGGGAGTAAATGTAATGGAGATTTTTTAAGAGATCTGGAAGGGCAGCCATGAGAAATGCCAAGCTGTCAGGGAAATGGGTAGCTGCTTCTGGCATTCAGAGCAGAGTTTTCCCCGTGGATAAGGACACTGGGGAAGAGTCTGTGTGTAGAGGGTGGGTTTTCATGTTCTATAACCCCTTAAGATTCTTCTGATGGAGAAGAGTCGTGTATTGCACCACTGGGCTTCTCAGCTCCTGTCTGATCTTGACCCAGCAAGTTTCAGCTGGGCTTAGCCTGCTGTGTCCTACACCAGTGCTGGGAGCACTGGGCTTGGTGCTGGCACGTCATCCATGCTGCTGGGGAAGGTTTTTTGGCGGCTCTGACGGTGCCTTGGTGTTCCCTCAGGACGCAGTGAATTGGCTGGGCTACACCTACCTGTACATCCGCATGCTGCGCTCCCCCACGCTCTATGGGATATCCCACGATGACCTGAAGGGAGATCCGCTGCTGGACCAGCGCCGCCTGGACCTGGTCCACACCGCAGCCCTCATGTTGGACAAGAACAACCTGGTGAAGTACGACAAGAAGACGGGGAACTTCCAGGTGAGACGGGACCTGGGAAAGGAGCTGTGGACAGGCAGAGCTGTTCAGGAGCATCCTCTGGCTGAGAGAAAGGATGCAAGAGGCATCTCGCTGGTGAAATACAGACCCCAGGGAGGGCTGCCTCATTCAGACCTGCCTTCGTGTATGTCTGTGGTTCCAGGGAGCTGTTTGCTGGCACAGAAAGAGCCAGTGTGAACCCTGGTCTCATCACTGTGTGTTTGCTGCTGTCTTCTAAGCAAATTCACACTCCTGTTGTGTTCTCATTGCCTCAGAGGGAATGAGATGAGAAGGGGAGGGTGTGAGATGTGCACTTGTGTACCAGGAAAAGCAGCTTTCCTGGGGGATTTGTAGCTCGAGAGTTCATACTTGGCTTGCCTGGCAATGTCTCCCCTGCTGTTCAGTATCTGCTGTTTGTGCCGTGAGCGGTCGGGTGTCTTTGTGCTTCTTCACTGGCTTGTCCTTGCTGTAGGTGACAGAGCTGGGCCGCATTGCCAGCCACTACTACATCACCAACGAGACGATGCAAACTTACAACCAGCTCCTTAAGCCCACCCTGAGTGAAATTGAACTGTTCCGGGTCTTCTCGCTGTCCTCGGAGTTCAGGAACATCACCGTGAGGGAGGTATGGAGCCACAAACCCATCCCGAGCGATACAGCCCTGAGGTTGTTGGTCGTTGTGCTGCCGGGGATGATGCAGAGCTTGTCCTGTGCGGGGCTGTTCTCATCTCTCCTCTGTTGGCTTTCTGCAGGAGGAGAAGCTGGAGCTCCAGAAGCTGCTGGAGCGAGTTCCAATCCCAGTGAAGGAGAGCATTGAGGAGCCCAGCGCCAAGGTGAGCCCTGCCTGCCCAGGAGGGGACTTCTCTGCCTGTCTTTTGAGGGAGGGGTGATCCTTGTGAGAGCTGCTGTGCCAAATGCCACCATGGTCTGCTGCTCACAGAGAGCTTTCTGTTCTCTTCCTGCTGTGGGGTGTCCTGGATCACACGTCAGAGATGCCCAACGAGCTGCAGACGCTGCTCTGCTTGGGCTTGCTGTCACTCAGCCCCACTGGCCACTCCTGTCCTGTCGTGTCTCAGAACCTTCTGGGACCAGTGCTGGCACAGGAGAGACCCAGCTGGCACTGAGACCCTCTCTGATCTCCTTCCCCAGATCAATGTGCTCCTCCAGGCCTTCATCTCGCAGCTGAAGCTGGAAGGCTTTGCTCTCATGGCAGACATGGTGTACGTTACCCAGGTGAGTGAGGGAACGTGGCTGGGGCCTCTCCATCTCCTCCGAGGTGTTTGCAGTCCAGCCACATCGCAGTCTTCCTGCTAAGAGGGGCAACAGTGTGCACCCCAGGGATTTAGTTTGTGTTCATAAATGGCTTTGAAAGTAACTAGAGCTGTGAGTGGAAAGGAGGTCTAACTCCTGTCAGCATGGGAATTAGATCTTCGTTGGCGTCTTCCATTTGTAATCAAAATCCTGAGATAATTCCGCGCTGGAGGACTGCGTGTAGCCTTGTTCTTCCACAAGTGCCAGGTTGCCAGGGCTGGGAGTCGAGCAATTGCTCCTCCTGTGGGCGTTTGGGATGAAGGATCTGAGCTCAAACCATCGTGTGGCTGGGCAGGAAAATGGGTAGAGAGGAGGAAATGTCACTGGGATGATCCCAGCCACGCGCTGAGAGCTGCTCTCTGCTCCCACAGTCTGCTGGGCGGCTGATGCGTGCCATCTTTGAGATAGTCCTGAACCGAGGCTGGGCACAGCTCACCGACAAGACCCTCAACCTCTGCAAGATGATTGACAAGCGCATGTAAGTCAGAAAACCTCTGAGGTCGTTTCTGATTGCAGGCTGGGTGCCTCTGGCACACGATGAGGTTCTCCAGCATGGCCAGGGTGTGAAGCTGCCACCCACCACGTGTGTCTGGCTCCTGGCAGCAGGAGGAACCTGGTGCTCTGAAGGCTGCTGTGTCTGCTTCTTTGCTCACCTCACCCTGTTTCTTTGCCCGTCTCACCCTGCGGTGTCCTCGCAGGTGGCAGTCCATGTGTCCTTTGCGCCAGTTCAAGAAACTGCCCGAAGAAGTGGTGAAGAAAATTGAGAAGAAGAACTTCCCGTTTGAGCGGCTCTACGACTTGAACCACAACGAAATCGGTACTGAGGCGTGGGGCAAATGCAGCAGGGAGAGGTGGCTGCCTCTTTGTTCCCCTCCGCCAGGTTTTGGCGCAGAGGTTGGGGTGTTTGGTCCCATCTGAAGAGGCAGAACCACGGGGTCTGGGTACACCCTGCAGAAAGCTGAAGCTTTGCCCCAGCACCTGCACCCTTCCAGCTGTGCTTGGCTTGCAGATGCTGTGAATGCAGCTCGGTCTGGGAGCTGCCGGTCAGCCCGTTGTCTGTCTGTCCTGACAGCAGTGCCTTTCTCTTGCAGGGGAGCTGATCCGGATGCCTAAGATGGGCAAGACAATCCACAAATACGTCCATCTGTTCCCAAAGCTGGAGCTCTCTGTCCACCTGCAGCCCATTACCCGCTCCACCCTGAAGGTGGAGCTCACTATCGCCCCTGACTTCCAGTGGGATGAGAAGGTGAGCTGTGTGTGGGAGATGAGCCACCCTCGTTAAGGGGAGGCAGCTAAGTACCACCAGGCTAATTACCACGCTCCGGGAGAGCTGCTGAGCAGTTCCTGGAGGTCCAGAAGGGAGATCTGGACCCTGACAGGAAGGTAACGGCTGCTCTTGCTCAGGTGCATGGCTCATCTGAAGCTTTCTGGATCCTGGTGGAGGATGTGGACAGCGAGGTGATCCTGCACCACGAGTACTTCCTGCTGAAAGCCAAGTACGCGCAGGACGAGCACCTCGTCACCTTCTTTGTGCCCGTGTTCGAGCCCTTGCCCCCGCAGTACTTCATCCGCGTGGTCTCCGACCGCTGGCTCTGTAAGTCTCACCCCGCCAGCCCCCTGCTTCTCCCTGGGGTCTGAGGGTGCTTCGGAACCTCTTTTAGAGCTGTGTGGGGGAAAGATTTCTACCATCCAAGCAACAGGAGGGCTGGGGATCCCCTTGAGAGGGGCAGCTCAGAGATGAAAGCTCTGGAGCGCTCTCTGAGGTAAAAATGCTGCGTGTGTCTGACAGCTTGCGAGACCCAGCTGCCCGTTTCCTTCCGCCACCTGATCCTCCCTGAAAAATACCCTCCTCCGACTGAGCTGCTGGATCTGCAGCCCCTGCCCGTGTCCGCCCTGCGAAACAGCGCCTTCGAGAGCCTCTACCAGGACAAGTTCCCTTTCTTCAACCCTATCCAGACTCAGGGTGGGTACCAGCTCTGCTCACCTCTTCCAGACTGGGGTCTGGCTGTTTCGGCATTCACAGTGCCATGCCCTTGCTTTTGTGAGGCGTTGTCATGTAACGTGAGGAACTCCTCAGCAAAAAAATGTGTTCCTTCTGCCTCCCCTAGCTTTAGAGGCTTGACAGCTTGAAATTTTTCTCCGTGGGGCAAAGAATCTTTGATAAATTCCTCAAGTACACCAAGCAGCCTGTCTGCGGCTGCCTGGCAGCAGGTTTGCTCCTGGGAGCTGTGTCCGTGCTGACACTGCTCAGCCTTGCAGAGCCAGCTGGCTCCAGACTTTTCCCTCTGTGCTGCTTGTAGGGACGGGGCTGGGAGTGAAGCAAAGCTGCTGTGCCCGTGTTCATCTTCCTGAGCATAGCCAGAACAGGGAAATAGGGAGTTCACGCTGAGGAGGCACTGTCACGGAGTGCTCTGTTCAGCGGATCCTGGGCTGAAACTCCTGAAACAGCTCCTCCCTGTGCGGGCTGGGGCCGGGCTGTGTTGTCCTTGCCTGTTCCCAGGGCTCTGGTAGAAAACCTTGGAGATGACGTTAAGCTGCTCTCTTCTGTCTTGTCTGTCTGCCCCCAGTGTTTAACACCGTTTATAACAGCGACGACAACGTGTTTGTGGGTGCCCCCACGGGAAGCGGGAAGACCATTTGTGCCGAATTTGCCATCCTGAGGATGTTGCTCCAGAACTCGGAGGGACGCTGCGTATACATCACCCCCATGGAGGCCCTGGCAGAGCAGGTAGGCCCCGCGTCCTGAGGAGAACCGGAACCTTGCTCCAGCTTAGGTTTATTTCTTCTTGTCCCATTCCACTTTCCCCATCCCTTCCGAGCTGCCACGTCCCTCAGGATGGTTCCTGAGGCTTCTGCTGAGCTGTGGTGTCCTCCTGTCTCTGAGGGAGCAAAGAAACCACCCCACTGCTGACGTGCTGACATTGGCAGCTGCACATCTCTCCCCCCAAGGACTCGGTATGATTTACTCTCACGTGAGACTGACAGCAGCATCCCCTGTGTTTTGGCAGGTCTTCATGGACTGGTATGAAAAGTTCCAGGAGCGCCTCAATAAGAAGGTGGTCTTGCTGACGGGGGAGACCAGCACTGACCTGAAGCTGCTGGGCAAAGGGAACATCATCATCAGCACTCCCGAGAAGTGGGACATCCTGTCCCGGCGCTGGAAGCAGCGGAAGAACGTCCAGAACGTCAACCTCTTCATCGTGGATGAAGTGCACCTCATCGGGGGCGAGAACGGGGTATGGCTGGTGGGGAGGAGGGTGCGGGGCGTTGGAGTGCCCCTCGTCGTCGTGTGGGTCTTGGAGATGATGTGGAGTGGCAGGGGGGTGGCTGGCTGAGGTCAGCTTTGCCTGCTGGGATCTTTCCCCAAGCTGTGGGGTGGGCTGGGGCAGGAGCCCCAGGTCCCTTGGGAAGCTGAGGAGCTCAGGAGCGGTGTCCTCTGGGGTCTCCATGGCTGTAGCTGCATGGGGGGGCTTGGGCTGAAGAGGAGGTCATCGAGGAGGGGGCTTGGTGCTTCCCTCCTGCTGCTGCTGCAACCTGCCCTGTCCCTCCCGCAGCCCGTGCTGGAGGTCATCTGCTCCCGGATGCGCTACATCTCCTCGCAGATCGAGCGGCCCATCCGCATCGTGGCCCTCAGCTCGTCCCTGTCCAACGCCAAGGACGTGGCGCACTGGCTGGGCTGCAGTGCCACCTCCACCTTCAACTTCCACCCCAACGTCCGCCCCGTGCCGCTGGAGCTGCACATCCAGGTAGGGCTTTGGTGACCCTGTCGCCTTTTTCCCGTTTCCCCTTCCCTTCTGCCTGCTCTCCAGATGGCATCGCTGCCCGCTCCTCTCCCCTGCAGGGCTTCAACATCAGCCACACGCAGACTCGCCTGCTCTCCATGGCCAAGCCTGTGTACCACGCCATCATGAAGCACTCTCCCAAGAAGCCGGTCATCGTCTTTGTCCCGTCCCGCAAGCAGACGCGGCTCACGGCCATCAACATCCTCACCACGTGCGCCTCGGACGTCCAGAGGCAAAGGTAGCGGTGCCGTAGCCACGGGGGATTCGGTGCGGGGCTGTTGTCCCTCCTCTGACTGAGGCAGGGGCAGGATTTTGGCAGGTTCAGTGGGCTGGGGGAGGGTTTTCCCATCGGTTGGTGTCATCAGATGCCACTCGGGCACCTGCTGTGCCCAGCAGTCTCTTTACTCCCTGCCTCCGTCAGGTTCCTGCACTGCGCGGAGAAGGATCTGGTGCCGTACCTGGACAAGCTGAACGACAACACCCTGAAGGAGACCCTCGTCAACGGGGTGGGCTACCTGCACGAGGGGCTGACGGCCATGGAGCGGCGCGTGGTGGAGCAGCTGTTCAGCTCTGGTGAGCGGCTGGAAGGGGACGCACCAGCTGTTCTTCCCCTAAACCCTTTTCCCCAAAGTGCCTGCAGTCTTTGGGCTGGAGATGACAGCCTGCCCAGGTCTCTCTGCCTCCCTGGTCCCAAAAGGCTGTGATCTTCAACTCCACCTTCCCTTCTGGGCTCTCCTGTATGCTGAGAGCCGTGTGTGCAAGTGCAGGACCTCCACGTCTTTCTCTGCAAGACGTCTGTGACCCCAGCAGGGGCTGTGAGGTAGGCTGACTGCTCTCCCCGTGCCTTGCAGGCGCAGTGCAGGTGATGGTTGCCTCCCGCAGCCTCTGCTGGGGCATGAACATCGCCGCGCACCTGGTGATCATCATGGACACGCAGTACTACAACGGCAAGATCCACGCGTGAGTGTGGAGGACGGGCACGAGGGAATGGGGCCCTAATCCCTTTGGGCTTCCTCCCTGTCCTTGCAGGGTCTGAGGCCCCGGGAGCTTTCTTTGGAGCAGCCACGCTTCATGAAAGCCATCCTCTGTGTGCCCCAGGTACGTGGATTACCCCATCTACGACGTGCTGCAGATGGTGGGCCACGCTAACCGCCCGCTGCAGGACGACGAGGGCCGTTGTGTCATCATGTGCCAGGGGTCCAAGAAGGTGGGTGAGGGGCCAGGCACCGCTGCTGGCCTGCAAATGTCCATCTCCTGTCTGGGACATCCGGGCAGGCCGATGCAGCCCTCGCTGAGAGCCCTGCAACCTGGGAGGTGCTCCGGGATACTGGAGGTGCTGGGTTTATTTATCCCCTCCCCTCTACCTCTGCCCTGCTTTAGGATTTCTTCAAGAAATTCCTCTACGAGCCCCTGCCCGTGGAGTCGCACTTGGACCACTGCATGCACGACCACTTCAACGCTGAGATTGTCACCAAGACCATAGAAAACAAGCAGGACGCGGTGGATTACCTCACCTGGACCTTCCTGTACCGCAGGATGACCCAGAACCCCAACTACTACAACCTGCAGGGTGAGCAGAGGGCTCTGCCCCGGGGATTCGGGGTGGGGGAGATGCGGGAGGATACCGGGGACCCTCTGCTTGGGGGCTCTGCTTCCGCAAGAGCAGCTTTTGTCAATCCCGGGGAATTCCTGAGCCTCACTGCGATGCTGCTGTACCCGCAGGCGTGTCCCACAGGCACCTGTCTGATCACCTCTCCGAGCTGGTGGAGCAGACCCTCAGTGACCTGGAGCAGTCCAAGTGCATCAGCATCGAGGACGAGATGGACGTGGCCCCGCTGAACCTGGGGATGATCGCAGCCTATTACTACATCAACTACACCACCATCGGTAAGGGCTCTGCTGGGGTGGGCGGCGTACACGAGCACTTGCTGGTGCTCCAGCTCTCTGTCCTCTCCCTGCTCCGTGGGTAATCGTAGAGAAAGCTCTGCACACGTGGGTGGTTGCATAAAACTCCTTCCCGTAGCACGAGGCTGGGTGTTGTCTGCCTGAAGGCTTCTCTTGTATCGTGGTGGCGAACGCCGCCTGCTTTTCCCTGACCTTATTTTTTTTCTGTCTTCCCCAGAGCTCTTCAGCATGTCCCTCAATGCCAAAACCAAGGTGCGAGGGCTGATTGAAATCATCTCCAACGCTGCTGAGTACGAGAACATCCCCATCAGGCACCACGAGGACAACCTGCTGCGGCAGGTGAGCGGCTGAGCTGCTGGCGGTGTCAGATCTGCAGGGGACAGATGTGCCCCACGGGGTCGCAGCGAGGAGGGCTGCCCGCGTTTTCTGCTGTGTAGGGCTAAAGGTTTATCGTTTCCCTCCGTAGCTGGCCCAGAAGGTTCCCCACAAGCTGACCAACCCCAAATTCAACGACCCCCACGTCAAGACCAACCTCCTGCTGCAGGCTCACTTGTCGCGCATGCAGCTGAGCGCCGAGCTGCAGTCGGACACGGAGGAGATCCTCAGCAAGGTACAGGGAGGCGGCTGGGATCCCGCCCGCGCTGCGTGTGGCTCGGTGCTGCCTTCTCACCCATCCTCATCCTCTCCCCTAGGCGATCCGGCTGATCCAGGCGTGCGTGGATGTGCTGTCCAGCAACGGCTGGCTCAGCCCCGCGCTGGCCGCCATGGAGCTGGCGCAAATGGTGACCCAGGCCATGTGGTCCAAGGACTCCTACCTCAAGCAGCTGCCTCACTTCACCTCGGAGCACATCAAGCGCTGCACGGATAAGGTAAAAAACCTCTACCCATCTCTGGGGAAGGCGCCGTGCTGGGAAGAGGGAACGGTCTGACGGGAGCGTGAGGATCGTGGGGTGGGCGCGGGGCTGAAAGCTGCTTTGTCGCAGGGGGTCGAGAGCGTCTTCGACATCATGGAGATGGAGGACGAAGACCGCAACGCGCTGCTGCAGCTCTCCGACGCCCAGATCGCCGACGTCGCCCGCTTCTGCAACCGCTACCCCAACATCGAGCTGTCCTACGAGGTGGTGGAGAAGGAAAGCATCCGAAGGTGAGGCGGGGAGGGTGGGTGGCGCGGCCGCTCGGTGCTGCGTCAGCCCAGGGGACGCCCTCACCGTGTTCCTCGCTTCTCTCCACGCAGCGGGGGGCCCGTGGTGGTGCTGGTGCAGCTGGAGCGTGAGGAGGAGGTCACCGGCCCCGTCATCGCTCCCCTCTTCCCCCAGGTGCGTGCCAGACCTGCAGGCGGTGTAAACCAGGCTGGGGATCGTCCCCCCCTGGCACCCCTTAACCCTTCTCTTCCCCCGCAGAAACGCGAGGAGGGCTGGTGGGTGGTGATCGGCGACTCCAAGTCCAACAGCCTCATCTCCATCAAGCGCCTGACGCTGCAGCAGAAAGCCAAGGTGAGCGGGGCTGGGCGCTGCGTCACCCTGGCCACCCCCACGGCCACTGTTTGCCCCCCGCAGCCCCAACACGAGCTCTTCCTTCCTCGCTGCCTAGGTGAAGCTGGATTTCGTAGCCCCGGCCACGGGGACGCACAACTACACGCTGTACTTCATGAGCGACGCCTACATGGGCTGCGACCAGGAGTACAAGTTCAGCGTGGACGTGAAAGAAGCGGAGAGCGACAGCGACTCCGACTAGCGCGGGGCTGCGCCGCTCCTCGGGGAGGATCTGCGGGTAGGACAGCGACCAAACCCGAGCCGTGGTGGTGTCGTGTCCCCTCCGTAGGCGTGGAGCCATGTGTTTTGTGTTGTTTTTTTTTATGATGATGCTTTGTACAGTGTTTATTTTAGAGCGGAGCTGCATGCAGCACAGTGCGGCTGCAGCAGCTGGAATAAATGTGGAACCTTTCCTCTTCCTCAGCGCTGTGGGGCGTGTGGGGGAAGCGGGGTGAAAGCAGGAGTGGTTGGGGGGAAATAGGAGCGGTTGGGGCAGTTTTCCACCCCCAACAGCAAGGCTGAAGGGTTTCAGTGCGTCCCCAGCTCACACTTCGTTCTGTGCCCTTGGCTTTGCTGCACATCGCTGCCCACACCAAGAAGTTCATTAGCAGAGCTAATTAAGGCAGAGCAAGCTGCCAGGAGGAAGAACTGGCATTGTGGGGTTTGGCAGGAGGAAAAGAGGTCAGCTCCGGCCCCAGGAGCTGCCCCGTAGCAGTTTCGGGGAGCAGCAGGCAGGCACAACCCCCCCACACCTCCCAGGAGCTGTGCGTTACGGGGTGTACAACCCCTCCCTCTCCAGCCTCCCCCAGCCCCAGGGCAGCTCTTACACCCTGCCCCATTTCCCCGGGGCCAGGCAGGGTGGTGACAGCCCCAGAAAGGAAGAGCCGAGCTGGAGGCTTTGAGCAGGGCAAGGATTTATTGAGCACAGAGCAGGAGGGAGAAGCAACGCCCTGGGGGTGTCTCCCTGAGCCTGGCAGGGGGCTGCCCCACTGTGCGTGTCCCTGGGGAGCGCGGCAGGACCCCCACAGCTGGCAGGCTCCTTTCTGGCCCCGCCAAACCTCCCAGCCGCAGGCTGCCAAAGGGCTGAAGTCCAAGTGCTGCAGGGAGGTGGGATGCAGGAGGTTGCCCACCCCGGCCCCGTCCTGCTCTCCTCAACAAGGGGCTTTGTGGCCGGCACCGCAGCCTGAAACCTCTGGGGAGGGCTCTCAGCACACTTCGGGCCGCTGGTACTTCCAGAAGGCGATCTCGCCGTCGTCGCTGCAGGAGGCCAGCAGCCCCGGCTCCTTGGGGTTCCAGGCCACGCAGTTGACGTCCTGCGAGTGCGCGCGGGGCACGTGTGCGGTGAGGCTGAAGGTGGGCTGCTGCGGCGTGGACGAGGAGCTCTCCTCGAAGACCCGGATGGCGTCGTCGCCGCAGGCCGTGGCCAGCGCCCCGGTGAGGTGGCACCTGCAGGGGGGCAGCACAGGGGGGTCAGCCCCGCTCCCCCCAAAACCAAAGGGAACCGAGGGAAGCGGGGCCACGCCGCCACGCACCACGCCACGTCGTAGATGGTCCTGGTGTGGTAGCCCGACAGGTTGCAGACGCACTTCCAGGTGGGGTCGGTGCCGCTGCACGCCACCCCTGGGCGGCGGGAGGAAAAACTCAGCACCGGGGGCGAACCGAGCAATGCCCCGGGGGCTCGGACGCGTTCCCTGCCGCTTCTCACGGGGCCGAGGGGCTCTCACCTTCCTCGTTGCCCGGCTTGTACTGCTGCCAGATGCGCACCGTCTTGTCGTCGCTGCAGGACGCCAGGCGCTCACCGCTGCGGTCGAAGGCCAGGCTCCACACGGTGGACTCGTGGCCCTCCAGCGTGGCGCAGCACACCCAGTCGTCCTCCTCCTCGCGGTACAGCTTCACCGTGTCGTCGTAGCTGGCCGAGGCCAAGAGCTGCGGTGGGGGGGCGGGGGGGGGGGAGCAAGGGGCGCTGAGGGGCCGTGCACCCGCAGAAAGCCCCCAGCCCCTCGTTGGTGCTGCCCTCACCTCCTGGTTGGGGTGCCACACCACGTGCTTGACGTCCTGCGTGTGCGAGTTGAGGACGCTGACGCACTCGTACTCCTCCTCCTCATCCACTGCGGGCACAGCGTTAAAGCATTGGGGGGGGGGGGGGGGGTGGCAGCACAGGGCCCCCCCCGGCGTTGTCCCACTCACCTTCCCACACCCACACGCTCTTGTCGCGGCTGCAGGTGGCCAGCAGGTTGCCCGAGGGAGCCCAGGCCACCGATTTCACCTCGTTCTCATGCCCCTCCAGCGTGGTGACGCACTGCGGAGGGGACAGGAGGGAGGGGTCAGGGCGTGCCGGGGTGTGTGTGTGGGGGGGGGACACAGGGACAGGCGGGGGCCGCACCTCGAAGCCGTTGTCGCCCTTCTTCCAGATGCAGGTGGTGGCGTCGAAGCTGGCGGAGGCCAGGTAGGAGCCGCAGGGCGACCAGGCCACGCGCCGCACCGTGCGCTGGTGCCCCTCGCCCAGCACCGCCCGGCACGCCCAGCCCGGCCCTGGGGGGGGGGGGGGGGGGTGAGGGGAGGGGGTGAGGCCTCAGGCCCCGCCCACCCCCACAGGCTCCACCCCCACTGCCCTCAGGCCCCGCCCTCTCCCTGCCTTTAGCCCCGCCCCTACCTTTAAGCCCCGCCCCCCCTCCACATGACCCCGCCCACACCGGGCCTTTGACCCCGCCCCCTCACCTCCCATCGCCCCGCCCCCAGCCCTGTGGCCCCGCCCCTTCCCCAGCCCCTCCCATGGCCCCGCCCCCACTCCCTGGGGCTCCTCCCCACAGCCCCTCCGTGGCCCCGCCCACCGCGCGTGGCCCCGCCCCCTCCCATTGCCTCACCATAGGCCCTGGCCACGCCCCCTTCCAATGACCCCGCCCCCTTTCCATAACCACGCCCCATTTCCCCTGGCCCCGCCCCTTCCCATAGCCCCGCCCCATCACTCCTGGCCCCGCCCCCCCGGTCCCGGCCCCGCCCCGCACCTTCCCTGGCCCAGAGCCGCACGGTTCGGTCCCCGCCGCAGGACGCCAGGAGGCCGCCGCCGGGGCTCCAGGCCAGGAACCAGCAGCGGGCCTCGGGGTGCGCGGCCACCCGGCACAGCGGCTGCAGCGCCTCCTTCATGCCGCCCGCCGCCGCCGCCGCCGGAAGCGGAAGTAGCCGCGCTGCGGGGCGGGGCCGGAAGCGGAACCGGAGCGCGACCGGAAGCGGAAGCGGAACCGGAGCCGGGAGCCGGGGCCGGGGCCGGGCGCCATGTACACCCCCGGCGGGCCGGGGCTGCCCGGCGGGCGGCGGCGGAGGGGGGCGGCGGGCGGCGGAGGGGCCGGCGGCGGAGGGGGGGGGCTGCCGAAGCAGCCGGAGCGGAGCCTGGCGTCGGCGCTGCCCGGGGCGCTGTCCATCACGGCGCTCTGCACGGCGCTGGCCGAGCCCGCCTGGCTCCGCATCCACGGCGGCACCTGCGGCCGGCAGGAGCTCGGCGTCGCCGATGTGCTGGGCTACGTGGAGCCCGAGCTGCTGCGCGGTGAGACCGGGGGCACGGGGAGGGACCGGGAGGGGAGGGGAGGGGCAGGGGCAGGGCCTGGGGAGGTTAGGGCCCGATCCTGGGGGGTTTAGGGGCTGATCCGGGGGCTTCGGGGCCTGGGAAGGGGGTTTGGGGCCGGTCCTAGGGGTGTAGGGGCCGGTCCCGGGGGTTAAGGGTAGGTCACCGGGGTTTAGGGCCTGATCCCGGGGGGTTTAGGGGCTGATCCGGGAGCTTCAGGGCCTGGGAAGGGGGTTTGGGGCCGGGAGAAGGGGTGTAGGGTCCAGTCCTGGGGGTTAGGGGCTGGGGAGCAGGGGTAGGGGCAGGTTCCAGGGGTTTAGGGCCTGATTCCAGGGGGGTTCGGGGCCAATCCCGGGGGTTTAGGGTCCGATCCGGGGGCTTCAGGGCCTGGGAAGGGGGTTTGGGGCCGGTCCTAGGGGTGTAGGGTTCAGTCCTGGGGGTTAGGTGCTGGGGAGCAGGGGTAGGGGCAGGTCCTGGGGGCTTAGGGCCTGTTCCCGAGGGTTTAGGGCCCGATCTGGGGCCTTCAGGGCCTGGGAAGGGGGTTTGGGGCCAGGAGAAGGGGTGTAGGGTTCAGTCCCGGGGGTTAGGGGCAGGTCCCGGGGGTTTGGGGGCCTGGGAAGGGGGTCAGGGAGTGGCCCTAGGGGTGTAGGGACTGGGCTACGGGGTGTAGGGGCAGATCCTGGGGTGTAGGGGCTGGGGAACGGGGGTGGGTAGGAGCTGGTCTTAGGGTGTAGGGTCAGGCCCTGGGGCTGTAACAACTGGGGGACGGGGGTGTAGGGCTCGACCCTGGGGAGTTAGGGGCCAGGGAAAGGGATGTAGGGGCAGATCCCAGGGTTTTAGGGGCCAGGGAAGGGGGTTGGGAGCTGGTCCTAGGGGTGTAGGGTCCAGTCTCGGGGCTTTAGGGGCCTGGGAATGGGGGTAGGGGTTGGGGGAAGGGGGTTAGGGACTGGCCCCGGGGGTGTAGGGACTGGGGGAAACGGTGTAGGGGCAGATCCTGGCAGTTTAGGGGAAGGGGGTTAGGAGCCGGTTCCTGGGGGTGTGGGGTCAGGCCCTGGGGGTGTAGGAAGCAAGGGGAGGGGGTTTAGGGGCAGATCCTGGGGGTTTGGTTTGCTCCCAAGGGAAGCAGAGGGGCAACGCTCATCCCTGCTCCCTGGGGACAGCGCCAGGACCTGAGGGGACAGCGCGGAGCTGGGATGGGGAGCTCGGGGTGGGTGTCGGGGTGGGACCTGCCCCCAGAGGTGGTCAGGAGCTGGGGGGGGCTCCCGGGGGCGTGGGGGCTTCTCCCGGCTGAGGCTCAGCACGGCTCGGACACAGCAACCCCAGGGAACGCTGCGGGGTGGGGGCAGGCTGTGCCTTGAGTGATGGGGTCAGCTTTGGGCCCCTCCCTGCAAGAAGGGCATCGGGGGCCTGGGATGCGCCCAGAGCAGGGCTACGGGGCTGGGGAAGGGGCTGGGGAAGCTGGGGGGGGTCGGGCTGGAGAAGAGGAGGCTGAGGGGAGACCTCATCGCTCTCTGCAACTGAAAGGAAGGGGGGGGGAGCTGGGGGGGGGGGCTCTGCTCACAGGGAGCTGACAGGACCAGAGGGAACGGCCTCGAGTTGTGCCTGGGGAGGTTCAGGTGGGAAATGAGGAGACATTTCTGCTCAGAAAGAGCAGTCAGGCACTGGGACGGGTTAATTTTTGGTGGTGCTGAGTGGAGGCGGCAGCAGGGCTGCGGGGGGGTCCCCTCCAGCTCGGGTTCTCCCGTGGGGCAGCCTGGTTTGAAGCTCCCCGTGCTCCTGGGAGGCCCCAGGTGCCCCCCGGGGCAGACAGACAGACGGACAGACAGACAGACAGACGGACAGACCACTCGTGCCCGCTGTGGTTTTTAGCCAAGGTTCCAACTTCCCCCGGGATCCCCCCCTCGCTGCTTCTCCTTCGGTGCTGGAACCTGAAGTGCTCGAAACCTCCCCGCAGGGACTGGGGAGCCCCAGAACAGCTCGGTGGGGAGATAAGAAGGGGAAGAGGGGAGCAGCTCCCTGCCCTCCCGGCACGGAGGGGTTTTGGGGTGGCCGTGCCATGCCCAGCAGTGGGGGCATTTGGGGCGCACGGTTCCGAGGGACTCGTGCCTGCCCTTTCCTTCTCCCTCTCCCCCCCCCACGGGTGTTTTTCTGGCACAAACCCACCCGGTTTACCCGCGTGGGATCACCCCCACACGCCTTTAGGGCAAACACCCTTCGTGTTTGTGGGGTCAGCACGGCGCAGAGCCCCAGTGAGCTGCCAGGAAGAGGATCCTGGCCCGTCGGCACGCTAATTTCCACTAATTGAAGGGTTTGTCCCCAGACCGGGTCAGGTGCTGCTGGTAAACAGCTCCCAGGGAGGTGACTCCTGGGGAGCCCAGCCCAGCCCGGGGGGGGTCCGGCAGCACCTTGGCTGGCCCGAGGGGGTAAATGGGGGTAAATGGGGTTGGGTTCTGCGGGGTGAGGCTGGTGGCACCGAAATGTCACGGGGAGGTGCGGGACCAGCTGAGCTCCGGGTGGGAGCTCCCCGCAGCGGGGCTGGGCGCCAGCAGGACGCGGTGTCAGAGCAAGGAGGTTCCCCAGTGAACTCCCAGTTCATACAAAATAAGGAACCTGCGCAGCCCTGTTGGGAGGCGTTCCCGCAGCTTTCATTTCCACTACCCCATAAAACGCCCTGCCTGCCTGCAGCGTAGCAAAGGTCGGGTTTATGGAGGGCACCCAGAGGTGCCCCGCACGCACAGCACCACTTCTCCGAGGAGAGCTCTGCGGGGTGAAACCCCCGAGCCCGTGGGGGCACCGGGGAGGGGTGAGGTCAAGAGGGCAGCTTGCTGGCTCCGTGGCCGTGCTCAGCAGCCCCGTGTCCCCGCAGATTACTGCATGAACCCCCAGACCGTGCTGCTGCTCCGCGTCATCGCCGCCTTCTGCTTCCTGGGCATCATCTGCAGCCTCTCGGCCTTCCTGCTGGACGTCTTCGGGCCCAAGCACCCGGCGCTGAAGATCACGCGCCGCTACGCCTTCGCCCACATCCTCACAGGTAGCGCGGGGCAGGGCTGTCACTGCGGCTGCACGGGGACAACCCCAAATTCCCTTCCCTGATCCGAGGAAAGGGGTTTTCGGCTCGGGGCTGCGCTGCCCAGCCGATGTGCAGAGCTCTTCCTTAGCTCTGGCTGCAGCCAGAGCAGCCTCGGAGCCCTCAAGGGCAGCTCCGGCCTCCAAATCGGAGCTAAATCCTGGGGTCAGAGGTCAGGGATGGACACCAAGCGCCTCCAGATGGGCACGGAGCGGTGAGTTCTGCTTCTCAAAGGGCTCCCGCGGCGCAGATCCGTGCCCTTGTGGGGAAGGTCGGGTGCTGTGAGTCACCCTCAGGAGGTTTACGTCCCCTGAGCCCTGCTGGCACCTCGGAGCGCTGAGCTGCAGAGCCCACGGCGTCAGGCTCAGGGCACCGAGGTGTCCGTGCAGCTCCTTCTGGGTCACAAAATCCCTTCAGCTTCGTGGCCTCGCTGCTCCTCCTCCCTTCTCATGAGCCGGGCGAGCTGGTTTGCTTCCTCAGAGCCACGCCAAAGGAGCTCCTTTATTTTTCTGCTGCTTTTCCTCCTCAGCCCAGCTCCCCCCAGAGACGGGGACAAACACCCTTAGCGCAGCGCCCAGGCTTGCAGCGAGGCGCTGAGCCTCTTCTTTTCCTCCCTCCTGTGATGAATTTCAGACTTCGGGTACATCCACAGGCTGGGCAGGCTCTTTTTTACCCCAAATACCTCCCTCTCTGCCTGCTCCACTCCCCTGGCAAGCAGAGCACGGCCATGGGGGGGCTCCTGCCTTAGCCACAGGTAAATTCACTGAATTTATTTCTCCGTCCCGGTGCCTCAACCGCTGTCCTTCCCCCCCCCGCCCCCAGCACCCCCAGTCCTGCAGTGTGCCACCGTCATCGGGTTCTGCTACTGGGCCTCGGAGCTGATCCTGGCGCAGCAGCAGCAGCACAAGAAGTACCACGGCTCCCAGGTCTACGTCACCTTCGCCGTCAGCTTCTACCTGGTGGCGGGGGCCGGGGGCGCCTCCATCCTCGCCACGGCCGCCAACCTGCTGCGCCACTACCCCACCGAGGAGGAGGAGCAGGCCCTGGAGCTGCTGTCGGAGATGGAGGAGAACGAGCCCTACCCGGCCGAGTACGAGGTGATCAACCAGTTCCAGCCACCCCCGGCGTACACCCCCTGAGGCCGCCGCGGCTCCGGGGGGCGGGCACGGCTCCGTGCCCCCCGGAAACTTGCCCTCACCCGGGGGCTGCCGGGACTGCTTCGCCGTGGGGGCGCCGTGCTGGCTGTCCCGCGCGAAGGACTGCTTTTAGAGTTGGATTTAGAGACGGGGGCGAGCCCCGAAGCCGCCCCCCGAGCCCTCCTTCCCGTGTTGGTGCGCGCAGAGAGGCGCCGTGGGAGAGGGGGGGCCCGCAGCAGCCCCAGCAGGGGGGCAGGCACAGCACCACCTCCCCGGCACCGCTCCCCTCCTGCGGCTCGTGCCCGTGGGGCGCGTTTTGCACTTTACTCCTGAGGCTCGCCGCCCGCCGGGGGTGCTTCCAGGACGTCGCCGTGCCCGCGCTGAGCTTGGCGGGGGGAGCACCCAGCACCTCCCCAGGCTGCAAACCCAAGGAAAATCCTGAGGTTTTTGTACGGTGCCGGCCCCGAGAAGCAGCACCGAGGTGGGGGCCTGCGGCTGTGGCTTTTATGCAAGTTCCTGACCTCCGTGGAAATGGGACCGGTCTGCTTTTCGCTCCCTTTTCATGGTTTTTCTGCCCCGCTTTTAATGAATTCACTCACTGCCCCGCTCCTCCGCAACCCCGAGCGATGCTGCCGGGAGCCGCACGGTGCCGAGAGTCCCGCAGCCAAACCCAGACGGCAGCCAGCAAGGAGAGCAGCCTTGTTTTGGGGCCGTTTGGGGCAAATTGGGGCAAAAAAGCTGCGCGGGGTGGGTATGGCAGCCCGGGAGCAGCGGGGCGGCTCGGCAGAGGTTCGGGGGGGCTCCAGGAGGAGTTTTAGGGCAGGCACGCTGCGCGATGCTGCTCCCTTCTTCCAAATACTCCTCACCCCGTTCCCTGCCCCCAGCTGCTTCGTCCCGCTTGCTCCTCTTCCTCCCACCCCTCACCTGGGCAGGATTTGGCCACCCTCTGGGGCTTGGGATGTGACCGGGGTGGCTCCGTCACAGCCCCAAAACCATCGGGGCTTTGTTCCGGCCACCAGCAGCGTCATCTGAAGGGTCCAGCACAGCCCCGGTGCCGTTCTCCCCGTCCCACCACCCCGCTGCTGCCCCCCCGGCCAAAAATAACCAGGTCTGGGGGTGCTGGGGTGTCCGGAAAATGATTTGGGTTCCCCCCCATGCCCCGACCCCGGCGCCTCTATGCAAGGGAGGGCTCGTCTGTAAATAGTCTTGTGCATAAACACTGTATTTCTGTAAAAACCCCAAAAAAGGAAAAGGGCGCGATGCCCCCACCCTACTAACAAACGTAGCTCCAGGAGGTCGGGGCGGGACGCGGGGAGGTCCCCGAGGTATCGGGGTGGGGGGTGGGGGCCATGTGCCACCCCTCTGTCACCGTCCCCGTGTCCCCCACACCCCGCACCTCGGCCCCATCCCACGCCCTGCCCTTTTCCAGAGGAATAAACCCGTGTACATAGTGCCCGGTGCCTGCCTGCGCTTTGTTCCCAAAACCAGGGGTGGGGGGTTTGGGGCCGGGTTTTATCCTAAAGCTGGGGGGGGGCTCCACGCTGCTCCCCCCTTGTGCTGCTCTGCACCCCGATAAATATCCCCGCTGTCTGCTGCTGTCCTCCACCCCAAAAAAACGTCCCTGCCATGCACCCCACTTGGCAGCCCCTCCTAAGTCCCCCCCCGATCCTTGCGCCCCTATAAAGGCCTGTGCTGCCCTGCCCCATGCCCTGTGTACCCCAAGAAATGCCCTCGCCTGCGCCCCGTTGCCCTGCACCCCTCTTAGTGCCTGTGCCAGAACCCCAAGAAATGCCCCTGGACTGCACCCGCTGCCACGCACCCCAATAAATACAGGCTGGTGCCCCCACCCCAATAAGTAAAGGCCTGTGCCCTCTGCACCCCAATAAGCACAGGTCAGTGCTCCCACCCCAATAAATAAGGGTCTGAGTCCCCACACCCCAATAAATAAAGTCCTGTGCCCCCATATCCCAATAAAGTCCTGCCCACCCCAATAAATAAAAGGCGTGTGCCCTGCACCCCCATAAAGGGCTGTGCCCTCAGCACCCCAATAAATAGGGGCCTGTACCCCCACACCCCAATAAACAAAGTCCAGGTGCCCCCTGCACCCCAACAAATAAAGGCTGGTGCCGTGCACCCCAATAAATAAAATCCTGTGCCCCTAAACCCCAGGAAATAAAGGCTGGTGTCCCCCACCCCAAAAAATAAAGGCGTGTACCCAGCACCCCAATAAATACTGGCCTGTCCTCCTGCACCCCAATAAATAAAGGCTGGTGCCCCAAACCCCCATAAATAAAGCCCTGTGACCCCTGAACCCCAATAAATCAAGGTCTGTGCCCCCTGGACCCCAATAAATCCATGCTGGTGCCCCCCACCCCAATAAATCCAGGCACCCCAGTGAAGGGCTGTGCCCCCCGCACCCCAGCAGATAGTGTCCTGTGCCCCCGCACCCCAACCCATGCAGGGCTGTGCCCCCACACCCCATCATTAGGGGCGGCTGCCCCCGACCCCACAGCCGCAGCCCCCGGCCCCATCCAGCCCCGTGCCCCCCCCCAAGCCCCGCCCCCCGCACCAAGCCCCGCCCCCTTCCACCATGTCCCCGCCCACCCCCTGCAGACTCCGCCCACTTCTCGCTCCCCACCCAATCGCCGCGCGGGGCGGCGGCGGCGGCGCCCAATGAGGAGCGGGCGGCGCGGCGCGCTGACGTCAGACGCCGCGCGACGGCGGCGGGGGCAGAGCGGCGGCATGTTGCAGCCGCGGCGGCCGCTCCTCGGCCTCCTCGCCCGGGCCTCGCGCCTGGGCCTCCGCCCGCCGGCCTCGGGCCTGCCGCCGCCTCCTCCCCGCCCTCCTCCTCCTCCCGCTCCTCCCGCCGGGGGCCAGGCGGGGCGGCGCGGCCTGCTGGGCTTGCTGGGCCTGCTGCACTGCGGCTCCGGCGGCGGGCAGCGGGCGAGGAGGCCGCGGAGGGGCCGGCAGCGGGGGGGCGGCGGGGCTGAGGAGAGGGCAGGAGGAGGGGGGGGGCGGCGGGCAGCAGCAGGAGGAGGAGGAGGAGGAGGAGGGCCCGGGGGGGGGCGGGGGCTGGCCCGGGGCCGCCCCGCCCTCGCCGCCGCCCGCCTCATGGCCGCCCTGGCCGGGGTCTTCGTGTGGGACGGGCAGCGCATCGAGGAGGAGGAGCTGCAGCGGTGCGTGCCCCCCCCCCCCCCGACCCCCACCCCGTACCCCCCCCCTCCCCGAGGGTCCTGGCTTGGAGGGACCCCCCCCGAGCTCCTCGGGATGCCCCCAGAGCCCCCCGATCTGTGGGGGTCCCCAGCTCCTGGGGATGTTCCTGAGCTTGGGGGTGCCCCGAGATCTTGGGGGTGCCCATGAGCCCCCCCCCCCCCCCAATGCCTGAGGGTGGTCACAAACCGCCATGGAGGGTCTTTGCCCACCCCACAAGCCCCCCATATCAGAGGATTCCCCCCCCCCCCCCCCCCAAGCCCTTGGGGATATCCCTGACCCCCCCCCCCCCCTTCTCCTAGGGCTGGCCCTGAACACCCGCAGAGGGTCCTTGCCCACCCCCTAGGCAGAGGGTTCCCCCCCCCCCTCCAAATTCTTGGGGATGCTGCCTGAGCCCCCACACCTGGAATTGCCCCCCAAACTTTTGGGATTGTCCCTGCCCCCCCCCCCATCCCCCCATGCTTAGGGTTGCCCCTGAAACCCTCAGGGAAGTCCCCAACTCCCCCCCCCTTACCACAAAATCCTAAATCTCATGGTCCCCCTGAAGCCCTTGGGGGAGCCCCCTGGCCCCCTCAGGTATGGGATTAACTGACAGGTGGGGTCCCTAATTCCCCCCCCTACCCCCCTCCAACATCTCAGGGTGCCCCCAGGCTGGGGATGTCCCACCAAACCCATGGGTGGGTGCCCCCCAGACACCCTGGGGTGCCCTCACTATGGTGGGATGGGGCCAGGTTGGGTCTTTTGGTGTTTTTTTGGTGGCTTTTTGGGATCGCCCTGGCTTCGTTGCAGTGTAATTACTGAGTACAGGCTGGGACCTTGGGGGGGGGGGGATAATTAAAACTTAATGGGCAGCCCTGGCACGCCGTGGCAGCGCCGCCTTTCCTCCTCGTCAATCCCAGCTCCCAGCGCCTCGAGCGCGTGGCCGCGCCGTGCTGTGGGTGCTCAGCGCCCTGTAGGGGCTCAGAACCTGGCACTGCATTAAGGAGCTTAGCTCATAATCAATTAAATCCTCGCCTTAACGAGGCCCGCCCCTCGCTTGCACCCCTTCACCTTGCTTTGGGGCAGCTTGGGGTGCTTCAGGCGCGCGCTGCTGACCTTTGTGCAGCCCAGGAGAGGAGAAATCCCATTTTATTCCCGAGGGAGGCGGCTGGCCCCTGTGCCACGAGGTGTTTTGGGGCCGGTATGGGGCCGGCAGACCCGGCACCACGCTTTGTGGTGGCCTCAGCAGGGTTTGGATTAGGCGTGGGATTAAATTCTGCACCGAGCCGCTCGCTTCAAGGTTATGGGGACGACCCCAATCCCCTCCCGGTGCCCTCGCCTTGGTGTCCCTGCTCCCCTCCTCGTGGCTTCGCTCTGGGTTTGGGGCTGGAGGGCCCTGAGCCGATTTGCTCAGGAGCCAGCAGGGTGTGAGCTGCGCCTCGGGGGATTAAAAAACCCGTTGGTGTGGAGCTCGTCTGGGGCTTCGGGACATGGAGGGGGAAAAGGGGGAGGAAATACAGGAGTTTGGGGCAGAAAATGCCCGCGAGCTGCTGGGCTCTGAGCCCTCGCTCTTCCCCAAGTGCTCGATCCCAGCAGCTGCAGCAGCACAGGCCCGTTTTGGGGGAATTTAAGCTATTTTATCCCGTTTTTACTCTTTGCACACCTCAAGGGGCGGGAGGAGGGATGGGGCGTGTTTCCCGGCAGGTGCTGCCGCTGGGTTTATTTGGGTTTTTGTTTTGTTTTCTGCTCGCTGCCGCCTCAGGCAGAGGTCAGCCTGACCCCGGGGCCTTGCAGCAGGGCCCGGCTGCTCCCTGGGCCCGAAATAAATCTCGGGGCCTGGCGCTGGCACCCGCTGGGCACGGGGCTGGAACGCTGCCGCTCCTGGCCCTCTGCACGTGGGATGGGGCCGGGCTTTACGCAGGGAGCGGGGCCCCCGCCGTGCCCTAAACTTATCGGGGTGCAGCTGCCCCCTCCTGCCTGGAACTCTGTGGGGTTTTGTTCCCGGTGTGGGCAGCTTGGGGGCTCCCCGGCACCACCAACCTGCCCTCACCCGACGAGCGAGACCTGCCTCGCAGCTCCCAGGCGGCGGTTTCATTAAGGCTGATGCTAATTACCCCACCTAATTAGTATTGCGGGGTGGCGGCGGGGCTGGGGGCGCTGCAGGCAGCGAGTGAGGACCCCGTGTCCGCAGGGGGCTGCACCACGAGCCGGGCGGAGGTTTGATTGTGGGGTGCTGCAGGTGGGGGCTGCAGCTCCAAATGGGCAGGTTCTCCCTTTTTTGATGTTTAATTTGGGGGTTTTGGTGGTGTGCAGAGCCCCCTCGTGCTGTCCTGCTGCAGGTGGTCCTCGTGGTCCTCTTTGCCTTATGCCTGCTGGCTGCTGTGTGCGGCTCGGGCTCCAGAGCAGCACCGGTCCCCCCTCTTCCCTCCCCGTCTCCTCTCGGGGTGCTGTGGGGTCTCCATCCTCCCATGGGTGCCCCCCCCCCGTCCCTGGCTGCTGCTCCCACGCTGACTCAGCACCGTGCTGGTGCTGCGAGCGCTCAGTCGCTGCCTTTCCCCAAACACTTCATCCTCGTGTCCCTCCTTCCCTGGGCTCCTCCTGCCCCCAACCAAACCAACCCCGACCCTGCTCCCGCTGCAGCCTCGGGAGGTGCTGGTTTCACAGCCCAGCGAGTGATCCCTGCCCTTCCTGCAGCACCGAGCCCCCCACGCTGCCTTCAGCTCCGCGTGGAGGCTTTGCAGCTCTCCCCAGCTCCGTCCCGTGCCCGGGTTGGTCTCTAACTGCTCCGTGTCCCCCCAGCTCGGCGCAGGAGATGAAGCACATGGAGAACATCTCGGCCATGCTGCGCGGGGGCTCCCCAGACGAGTACCAGCACCCGGACCCCGCGTCGGAGCGGGACGCGGTGCGCGCCCCCGGGGAGCAGCCCTGGGAGATGATCATGGACAAGAAGCACTTCAAGCTCTGGCGGCGCCCCATCGAGGGCACCCACCTCTACCAGTACCGAGGTACCGCCCGCTGCTGCGCCCCGCGTGGGGCTTCTTCCCCACATCTGGCACCGGCTGCGCCTCGTGCGTCCTGCCCGGCCTCTGTCTGGAGGAAAAAATGTGAAATCCCGTCCTGTGCTTCCCCCTCTGTGGGTCCCGTCCCCTCACAGCCCCTGGGGAGGGGGTCCCAGCCCCAACACCCGCCTTGGTGCAGTGAGATGAGGAGGGAAGGTTGGTTTCTGGGGTGTAAAACCTGCATTTTCCCGTGACTGAACGCATTCTCTTTGCTGCAGTGTTCGGGACGTACACAGACGTGACTCCCAGGCAGTTCTTCAACGTCCAGGTGAGTGGAGCCCTGCTGCCAGGGGGTGGGGAGCAGAAATGGTGAATGGCATCCCTCTGCCCGACCTACCCCCACCCGGGACAGCCCGTAGCATAGACCAGGAGTCTGTAATTCCACGGGGCGAGGAGCAGGGCTGGTTGTTGTCCCGCAGCAGCGCTGGGGGTTACGTGGCTCTGACTCAGCCTCTCGTTGCTGCCAGCTGGACACGGAGTACAGGAAGAAGTGGGACTCGCTGGTCATCAAGCTGGATGTCATCGAGAGAGACCTGGCCACGGGCTCCGAAGTGATTCACTGGGTGACCCACTTCCCGGTGAGGGATTCCTCCTCCTTTCCTCTTCCGTTTCCTCACCACACCTCAGAGCAGGCAGGGCTGACGCCGCTTCTCTCTCTCTCCCCCCCAGTACCCGATGTACTCCCGAGACTACGTCTACGTTCGCCGCTACAGCGTGGACAAGGAGAACAACCTGATGGTTCTGGTGTCGCGGTACGTGTGCCAGCTCGGCCTGGCCGAGCTCCTGAGGTCTTTCTGCCAGGCCGGGAGGTCGGTGGTGCCCCTGGATCCACGGGTCTCACGCCAGGGTCACGTCCTGCAGCTGCAGCAGTGGGGTGGTTCGAGCTTCTGGTCATTACTGGTGACTGGTTTGTGTCCAGTCGAGGTACGGCAGCGCTTTGCCTTCATTTCCCACCCGTAAAACAAAGCTGAGACCAACTGCTAAGAGCTGCGTGTAGATTTAATGAGCTTTTCCCAAAATTTCTTCAAAACATGAAGGAGCTGTCTGAAAATCCACCCTCATGCTCAAAAGCATCCCATGTAGCCGAGGCTGGGTTGGTGCTGGGCGCTGTCCCCGCGCAGAGCCCATCCTCTGACACCCCCCGTCTGTCCCCGCAGGGCTGTGGAGCACCCGAGCGTCCCAGAGGACCCGGAGTACGTTCGGGTGAGGACCTACGAGTCGCAGATGGTTATCCGCCCGCACAAGACCTTTGACGAGGTGTGTCCTGGGGGCTGGGCAGCGCGGCTGCGAGGCTGCTCCTCTAGGGTAAGGGCTGGAAGTGCTGGCTCAGGAGCTCCAGGCCCTTCCCACAGGATTTGGGTGCCCCTGAGGAGCTGAACGCATCGCTCCAGAGACCCAGATGCCTTCAAAAAAAGCCTCGAGCCTCCCGAGGTTTGTTTCTGGTGCTCGATGTTCTCACAACAAGAGCTGCTGGATCTCTGCAGGCTGCATGGGGTCAATGCAGGCAGCCGACTCCTTCCTTCTCCACAAAACCACCTCGAAAAACTCCCCGTGTGCCCTCACTGGGTCTTTCCCAGTCCACACCACCACCGTGCTTCCCTCTTTAACGCTTCGTCTGATTCCTGAGAGCCAGCAGCGCTCGCTGGGGGGGCTGTGGGCAGCTTGCTGGGAGCTCACAGAGCCTCCTCCTCCTGCAGAACGGTTTCGACTACTTGCTGACGTACAGCGACAACCCGCAGACGGTGTTCCCGCGGTACTGCGTCAGCTGGATGGTGTCGAGCGGTGAGTCCTGCCTGCAGCACCGCCGTGCCCCTTGGGGGGACGTCCCCCCCGCCGCCTCCTCGCTCTGGGTGCACGTGGGCGCTCCCCCCTTCCCCCTCCTGAGCCCCCTTGGGGCAGGAAAGGTTGGAAATGGTTAAAAACGGAGCCTGCCGTGCTCCAGGCTGCGGGGCTGGTGGTGCTGCAGCTGCCCGTCCCTTTCCATGGGTAGGGAGCTGTGCCTGACTTACGGGCAGCAAGGAGGAAAGAGTCCGGGCAGAATGAAAGCCCAGCAGGATCCTCTTCCATTTTTCACTAAAATGAGCAGGTTTTTCCTTATTTCAGAGCAGCTCTGGGCTCTCGTTCTTCCCTGTTATGTCAGCAAACAGGGGAGAAAACTCCTGTAAGTGCAGCAGCTGCTGGGACTCCCACAAGGGGGCCACCCAAAGGGGTGGGAAAAGGCTCCCTGAGGGCTCAAGTGGGGGGGGGAATAAAACCAAAACCCACTTCTTGCGAAAGCTTGTCTTTTTTTTTTTTCTTTTTTCCTCTCCCCATCACGTGCTTTGCGGTAGATGGTGGAGTCTGAATGCAGCCGCTCAGCACACGCCAACCTCCTGCCCCCCCCCAGCCCTCCTTTTACCCCACGACCTGGTTTTGCCTGCTCAATGTCCCCCTGGGGGCAGTAGGGGCTGGGGGCAGCATCCCCAGGCCCCTCGTGGGGCTGAGCCCTGGGGATTTGAGCCCCACAGCACCTCAGGACCCAGCCGGGCTCACCCCACAGCCACCTGCAGCAGGGCTGGGGCAGGGGGGGGCTGCCTGGGGCTCGGCCCTGACCTCCTGCACGCCCTGTGCCCTTCCTGCAGAGCCCTCAGTGAGTCCAAGGAGGGATTTGTTTTTGTTTAAAAATCAAACATCACAAAATACCCCCCCAAAAAGAGTACCCGGCCCCTGTTCTCAGCCACCACAGAGCCCCTTTCAGCTGGGGCTGTTTCACCACCAGGCACGGCTGGGGCGAGGGAGCCTCGCAGCCTGCCTGCCTTGCGGTCGGGCTGAACTCGGGGGCAGGAAATGAGGGGGGGGGAAAAAAAAAGAACCCAAACCAAAAAAAAAAAAGAACCCAAACCAACAAAACGCCTCCGTGGGGCCGCTCTGAGCCGAGCTGGGCCTCAGCTCCCGCTGCTGCTGGGGAGAAAGGAGAGAAACGAGAGAAATGAGGGGAGGGGGTGGCGGGGGGGGGGGGTGAGAGCCCTGCTGACCCCCTGTCCCCCCCCCAGGTATGCCGGATTTCCTGGAGAAGCTGCACACGGCGGCCCTGAAGGCCAAGAAGCTGGAGCTGGAGGTGCGGGACTATATGGCTGCCAAGCCCCTCGACAGCGGCGGCGAGGGCAAGGCCGGCAGCGTGCCCGCGGCCGAGCACAAGAGCGAGGGCAGCTGCAGCCCGGCCCAGCTGGACTACGCCTAGCGCCGGGGGGGGGGGCTCTGTTCCCATTTTGCCCCTCCCCACCAGCTCAGCGCCCAGGCTGGGAGCTGGGGAAGGGGTCGCTGCCCCTCCTCCATGGTGTCCCCTTCGTGGCCAGGCTGCTGCGGTGTCGTGTCAGCACCCCCCGTACCTGTTGATATTCCCCCCCCCCCCCCAAAAAGGAAGCAACACCTTTATTCGGGGCCTGCCCCCTCCTCATCTCTGCACTCCGGCACCCCGAAATGTTGGGGTCTCGCTTTTGGGGTCTCGCTTTTGGGGTCTCGCCAGCCATCGCGGCCCCGCGCTGCCAGACTGCACCCAGCGCCCGCTGCGGGGCCCCCGTGGGATCAGCACCGCCCCAGCACCTCCTTCCCACCAACAGAACTCTCGCCGAGGGCATCCCGGACTGGGGGAAACTGGGCAAACTGGGGAAACGGCTCCCCGAGCTGGTTTTTAGCTGCTGCTGCTTTGTAGTGGGGGGGCAGAGCTCGGGGTACCGGGGGGAACCTTTCTGCCAGCACCAACCTGGGCACCACGGCCTCCCTGCAGCGTGGGGGGGACCCCAAAACCACGCCCCCCCCCCGCGGTCTGTGGTGTCCCTGGGGTTTTCTGGCTGTGGGGGGTGCTGGCTGTGGGGTTTGGGGGGGGGGGGCTCTGTAGGGGGGCAGAAAATGTCCAATAAACGGCCTGTGGTAGCAGCAGCCCCGCTGCTGGGTGGCAGCGAGTCCATACAAACGGCCCCAAATTGTTGGGGTGAGACCCCCCCCCACAGCCCCTAATTAACCACCGGTGTTAATGAACCCCTGTGGGGTCTGCCTGGTCCCTGTCCCCCGCTTTGGGGTCTGGGACCCCCCTTGAACCCCCCCCAAACAGCTGTGGGGGTGGGTTCATTGTCCCCTTGGTACCTACAGCACCCCGCACCTGCTGCCATTCTGGCACAACATGCCCACCCCCCCTGCAGCTCTAATTATTAATTAGCCACTAATTAGCCCCCAGGTGTGGGCCCACCTGCCCCTTATAAAGGTTTTGGGGGCATTTCCTCAGGGTTTGGGGTTTGTTGGTGCCATGGCTGGGCTCTGGTTGGGCCTCGGTGCCCTCCTTGGGCTGCTGGCGGGTGAGGGGGGGGCTCCCCTCCCCACTGAGGATTTTGGGGTGGGAGTTGGGGGGGCTTTGCCCCCCATTTGGGGGAATATTTGGGGGTTGGGGTGATATTTGGGGGTTCTTGGGTACTGCTGTGGTTTTTGGGGCACTGCCACGGCTGAAGCGTGCAGCACTGAGTGCATTGCCCCAAACCCCCCTGGGGGAGGTGTGGGGGGGTTGCAGGGCTGTGGGGCCCCCCCGGGAGGGGCTCGTGCCCCCCTCCCCACCCCCTGGTGCTGTGGGGTGCAGGGCTGTGTCCCACAGGGGGCACGGGGCAGCGGGGGACCCCAGACCCCACCGAGACCCCGCGGGGCGACGCCATCCTCAGCATCAACAGAGGTGAGGGGGGGGGCAGCACGGGGGGGGGGCGACCCTGACCCCATTTTGGGGCTCAGCCCCCACCCTCACCCCCTGTGCCCCCCCCCCCCAGCGCTCGCCCCGCTCCAGGCGCCCGGTGCCAACACCCTGCTGGAGGGGGACATCGTGCGGGCGGTGAGTTGGGGGCATTTTGGGGAGGGGTGGGGACATTTGGGGGGGGGTCCTGGTGGTGTGGGGGCGCTGATGGCTGCATCCGACCCCCCCCAGGCCCCCTCCCGAGCTTTTGCAGCCACGAACCCCAAATGGCCGAAGCGGCGAGGGCTGGTCTGGATCCCCTACGTGCTGTCGGGACGCTTCGGTAGGCGATGCCCGGGGGGTGTGGGGGCACGGGGGGGGGCTCAGAGCTGTCCTGGGGGGGCTCAGAGCCGTGCCCCCCCCACCCCAGACCCAAGCAGCACCCGGGTGCTGGAGGAGGCGCTGGGGGACCTGGCGAGGCTCACCTGCGTCCGCTTCGTGCCCCGCTCCCACCAGCGGGACTTCATCGTCATCGCCCCCATGGGCGGGTGAGTGGGGTGGGGGGGGGCAGCGAGCACCCGTGGGGGGGGGGGGACACGGAGGGGGGCACCCACGGGTGCTGGGGGACGCCTGCCTGTTGCATGGCCCATGGGCGCAGCGCAGGAGCCCCCCAGGCTGCCGAGGCTGCCGAGGCCCCCCCAGGCTGCTGACACTTTATTTTTGTCCTTTTTCTTTTTTTTTTTTAATTTTTACCCCCCCCCCAGGTGTTTTTCCAGCGTGGGCCGTGTGGGGGGGCCGCAGCTCCTCTCCTTGGCCCCCCCGTGCCTGCAGGGGGGCAAAGGGGTGGCCCTGCACGAGCTGCTGCACGCGGTGGGCTTCGGGCACGAGCACAGCCGGCCTGACCGCGACGCCTTCATCAGCATCGCCTGGAGCCACGTCCTGCCCGGTGAGCTCCCCCCCACGCTGGGTGCCCCCCACCCTTGGGTGCTGGGGGGTGTCACCGCCAGCCCCCCCTCTCTCTGACCCCCCTCCCTTTACAGGATTTGAGGGCAACTTCGTGAAGTCCCGCTCGGCCAACACGCTGGTGGGCTACGACTACTCCTCCGTGCTGCACTACGGCCGGTGAGCCCGGCCCCTCTTCCCCCCCCCCTAATTGGTTGTGTTTTTTGGGGTGATTTCATTGCTTTTTGGCCTTTTTTCCCCCCGCCCCAGCTACGCCTTCAGCCGCGGGGCCGAGCCCACCATCACACCCCTGCGGGACCCCCGGGCGGTGCTGGGGCAGCGCCGGGGGCTCAGCGCCTCCGACGTGGCGCGGGTCAAGCGGCTGTACGGCTGCGCACAAGGTGGGTGGCACTGGGGGGGGGGACACAGGGGGTGGCAGCACCCCAGGGTGCCCCGTCTGCAGGGTGGGTGACCCCTGTCCTCCATCCAGGGCCCCTGACCGCCGGCACGCCGCTCTCCGTGGGGACAAGGAGCGAAGCCACCCCTGGGGGGACAGAGCCCACCACGGGGGGGACAGCGCCGGCGCGGTGCGCGGGGACCAATGCCACCGCCACGTCCCCCTGAGACCCTCGGGTGCTTAGGTTGGCACCGCTAATAAACGGGGTGTTCGTCACTGCTGTCACCTCAATGACTCCCCCCAGGACCTGAGGACCCCCCCCCCCGAGGCTGTGTGTCCCTGTGGGGCCAGGGGGGGGACACACAGGGACAGGAGGCGGGGGTGTGACACACGTTTATTGCACGGCGCCGTCTCCCCGAGACGACGTGTCCGACAGCAGCAGGCAGCGGGCGCACAGCTGGGGGGCAAGGCAGCCAAGCTGGGGAGGGGGGGGCCAGGCCCCACCCCAACCCCCCCATGTCCTCCCCCGGGGACACAGGGGGGGGGTCTCCCTGAGTTTGAGTCCTCGATCCTGGGTGGGGGGCACCCCCTTGTTGCCGGCGGTGCCCCGAGGACCCTCGTACCGCAGTGGGGGGGCAGCCCCACAGTTGGGGAGGGGCATCCCCAAAGTGAGGAGGGGTCCCCCTAAGCCCTAAATGAGTGGGGGGGGGGTCAAAAAAGAAAGGGGGGATCCCCAAAAAAAGGAAGGGGGGGGTCCCCGACCCCGTCACAGCAGGTTCTTGTTGCGCTTGGGGATGACTTTGCGCACGGTGCGGCGCTCGGAGATGTTGCGCTTCACCCCGGACGCCGGCCGGGGGGGCGCTTTCGGGGGCCAGCGAGGGGCTGGAGTGAGCCTTGGTGAGGTTGGGGGGCTCCGGGGGGGCCGCCACGGCCCCCGCCTGCGCTTCCCAGCCCTCCAGGTCCTGGGCGCCGGAGTTGATCCAGGTCTCCAGCACCTGCACGTAGGTCTCGTAGCGGCGCCTCTGCGCCCCGAGAAAGAAAAACGTTGGCTGGGGGGTGAGCCCTGCGCCCCCCCCCCCAATACCTGTAACCCCCCCGCATCCCATCCCCGTGCCCCCCCCACCTCGTACAGCAGGTATTCCTTCTTCACCCGGTACTCGTCCAGGTCTCGGGCTCGGCCCCGCTTCTCGGGGAGGTTGCGCTGGTGCTCGAAGAGCTCCTGGGCCACGCGCTCCATCCACTCCTCGTGCGCTCGGTGCTGCTCCTCCTCCGAGGTGGGGGGGTTAATGAGGCGTTGGGGGTCCCCGATTTTTAATTTTTGGGGGTCCCTGCGGCTCACCGGGGGGCTGCGGCTGGGGGCAGCGGGCAGGATGGGCCGGGCAAAGCGGCGCTGGGAGCCCACGGCGGCGGGGAAAGGGGGCGAGGAGAGGAGGGCGGCCGCCAGGTTGATGCGGGAGATCCAGGACGACATCTCCTCCTCGCTCCTGGGGGTTGGGGGGGGCAGGAGACAAAAATTGGGGGGGGGGGGGTCAGTGCCACCACCGCCCCCTCCCCAGCCTTGTCCCCGTGCTGTCCCCACGCTCACGGGGCCTGGAAGAGGAGCACGCGCTGGTCGGCCGTCTGCAGGCGGAAGACGTGGGGGCGCTTGGTGTATTTGCTGGCGCGCTCGGCCAAGGCGTGGTGCACCCCCAGGGGCTCCTCCGCCTCCGCCGGGGGGGGTCCCGGGGGGCTCGGAGCCCCGGCGGGGGGGTCCCGCTTTGAGGAAGTAGAGCAGCGTCCCCTTCAGCACCGTCTGGAAGGGCTTCCAGCCCCGCCGGCCCCAGGGCGCTGTCGAGGGAGAGGGGTTGGGGGGGGTGAGGTTTAGGGTCTGGGGGGGGGGCACCCCCTGAGAGACCCGAAATTTGCGTCCTGTTCCCCCTCCCCGTGTGCCAGGCCCCGAAGCTGCCTCTGCAGCTGCCAATGGTTCCCAAAATTGTCCCTATGGGCCCCAAAGCTGCCTCTCTGGTACCCAAAATACCCTAAATTTGCCCCCCTCCAGGCTTCAGAATACCCCAAATCTGCCCCCGGCACCAAATCATCCCAAATCTTTCCCCCCCTAGATCCCAGGAAACCCCAAATCTGCCCCTCTGACTCCCTAAATTTGCTTCACTAGACCCCAGAAGACCCCAAATCTGGACACCTTGGATGCTGTATCAGCTCCCCAGACCCAAAACCACCCCAAATCTGCTACAAGACCCCAAAATGCAACAAATCGGTCCCCTTAGGCCCCAAAACATCCCAAATCTGGTCCCATGGACCCTATATCTGGACCTCAATACACCCCAAATTTGGTCCCCAGACCCCTCCCAAGCACCCTAAATCTGCTCGCCTTAGACCCTAAATGTGAGCCTACAAACACCCCAAATCTGATCCCCTTAAGCCCCAAGCAGCTCCCCAGGTCCCAAAACGCCCCAAATCTGGTCCCCTTGGACCTTAAATCTGAACCTCAGAACACCCCAAATCTGTTCCCCAAACCCCGAAGTACCCCAAATCTGTTCCCTTGGACTCCCAAACCTTCTCCCTGCACCCTCAAACACCCTAAATCTGGTTCCTCAGACCCCAAATCTGTTCCCCTTGGACCCCAAACCTGGCCCTCAGAACACCCCAAATCTGCTCCCCAGACCCCAAAACACCCCAAACCTGCTCCCTTAGGACTCCAAATCTGCTCCCCTTAAACCCCAAATCCGCTCCCCAGAACACCCCAAACCTGTTCCATTGGACCCCAAATCCTCTCCCCGTTCCCCACCCCCCCCCAAACCTGTATCCCAGCCCCCAAATCCCCCTGCCAGCCCCCCCGGCACCCCAAATCCCCCCCCCAGCTCTCACCCTTCTTGCCATCAGCCTCGGCCAGCACCTTGCGCGCCAGCCACCCCCGGCGGTACGTGGTGGCCCCGTCCTGGCGTGGCAGCTCCACGAGGGAGGTGCTGCCCTTCCGGGGGGGCGCGGGGCCCCCCCCGGGCTCCTCCTCCTCCTCCTCTTCATCCCTGGGGTGCGAGCAGCGTCACCGGGCGTCCCCGACCCCAAACCCCCCCCCTGAATTTAGGGTCCCCGCACCCCTATACTCACGCCGCCCACTCCAGCTTCTCGGTGCGGATGGAGTTGTACAGCGCCTGGGGGGGGGGGCAGCAGATTTTAGGGTGGGGGGCGCTGTGGGGTGCCCCCCCCCCCTCATTTCTAGTGCCCCCTCCCCACCCCGTTACCTTCAGCATCTCCTTGGGGAAGTCCTGCCCGTCCATCATCCCGCTCAGGTTGGCCACAAACTCGCTGCTGGTCATGGCACGGCCGAGGCGCTGGGGGGGGGGGAATCAGGGTGGGGGGGTGGGTGCGTGCCCCCCCCCCTCCCCAGCACCCCAAAATTGCTGGGGGTGTCACCACGCATCCGTGTCCCCCCCCCCAAATTCAGCTCACCGGCCCGTGCAGGTCCGTGTTCAGCAGCATGATGGCACAGGTCAGCGTGTGCACGGCGTCTGGGGGGGGGATAGGGGGGTTAAAAAAAAAAACAAAAAAGAGGGTGACCCCCCCCCAAAAAAAAAAAAAAAAAGGCACGGGGACGCAGTGACCGTCACCCCCATCCGCAAGATTTAGGGGGGCCTGGATGGGTGCCAAGGGGGGAAACTGAGGCACAGGGGGGATATGAAGGGGTTGTGGGGGGGTCCCGTGGGATGGGGGGGGTCCCGTGGGGTGGGGGGGGTCCCGTGGGGTGGGGGGGGGTCTCACCGGGCGAGGGGAAGGCGCCGGGGTTGCAGTGATGGAAGCGCCGGGAGAAGTGGCCCAGGATGCGCTCGCGCTCCTGCGTCTCGCCCGTCAGCACCAGCGCCTGCAGGAAGGTCCTGGGGGGGGGGGCGGGGGGGGTGCTCACATGGACCCCCCCCCAAAAATGGGACACCCCCCCTCCCCCCCCCCTTCCCCAGATGCTGCGGCCCCGCATCCCGGCAGATCCCAAATTTGGGGTTCCAGACCCCAAAGGTGCTCCCTGGGTCCCCAGCAGCCCCCCCAGATTTTGCCCCCCCCCTCCCAAATCTGCCTTCAGTGACCCCAAAACACCCCAAATTTGTCCCCCAAACCCCCTTGGACCTCAAATCTGCCCCCCCCCAGACTCTATCGCACCCCAATCTGCCTCTCTGGACCCCCAAATCCGGCTTTGATGAGCGCAGGAGACCCCAAAGGTGACCCCTGGACCCCCCAACACAAGAAGCTGCCCCCCCCCCCAGACCCCGAAAGACCCCAAAT